>NC_060144.1:84244277-84544277 GCF_021461385.2 Schistocerca piceifrons
CGTGCTCGGCGGACGACAAGGTGTACCGGAAGTTCTCGTTCAAGGCGGAGCACGCCAACATGCGTACGTACTACTTCGCGGCCGACTCGCGGGAGCTGATGGTGCAGTGGATGAACGCGCTCAGCCTCGCCTCGATCCTGCAGGACACCTCCAGGTATGCCGACGCAGCGTGGCGGCGGCACGTAGCTAGATTAAAACGCCACTGTGACGGACGTTCCGTAACACATCGCTCCACGAAGCAACTGTCCGAATGGGGCGGGAGTCATTGGATGATATACACATGTACAGACAAACAAGTGATTACAATTTCAGAAAAATTAGCTGATTTATTCGAGAGAAAGAACTTCACAAATTGAGCTCCTCCGGCCGTTATGAAAGCAGTTATTCGATTTCGAATTAATTGTTGGATGTGCTTCTGAAGGTTATCGTGCCAAATTCTGTCCAACTGGCGTCTTAGATCGCCAGAATCCCGAGCTGGTTTGAGGGCCCTACCGTGGTCGCCAGGGGGAACGGATTTTTGTACTGTCCCAAGATGAAGCGCCATGTTCTCACTAACCCTCGTAAATGGGTAGTGGATATACTGCCGATTTGAGACTCAAGCGACGAAAACGGCCGCATGGAGAGCCGAATGCAGAATTTGCATACAGGGATATCATATAACATAAGTCTTCTAGGTACGGTGCCGCATCATCTTTTAAAATAACTACCACGGGATCTTAATCACAGTTAAGCTAGCCTTCTTCTGTGTCTACTGGCGTTGCTGTTGTTGTTCTTGTGGTCTTCAGTCCTGAGACTGGTTTGATGCAGCTCTCCATGCTACTCTATCCTGTGCAAGCTTCTTCATCTCCCAGTACCTACTGCTGCCTACATGCTTCTGAATCTGCTTGGTGTATTCATCTCTTGGTCTCCCTCTACGATTTTTACCCTCCACGCTGCCCTCCAATACTAAATTGGTGATCCCTTGATGCCTCAGAACATGTCCTACCAACCGATCCCTTCTTCTAGTCAAGTTGTGCCACAAACTCCACTTCTCCCCAATTCTATTCAATACATCCTCATTAGTTATGTGATCTACCCATCTAATCTTCAGCATTCTTCTGTAGAACCACATTTCGAAAGCTTCTATTCTCTTCTTGTCCAAACTATTTATCGTCCACGTTTCACTTCCATACATGGCCACATTCCACACAAATACTTTCAGAAACGATTTCCTGACACTTAAATCAATACTCGATGTAAATTTCTCTTCTTCAGAAACGCTTCCCTTGCCATTGCCAGTCTACATTTTATATCCTCTCTACTTCGACCATCATCAGTTATTTTGCTCCCCAGATACAAAACTCCTTTACTACTTTAAGTGTCTCATTTCCTAATCTCATTCGCTCAGCATCATCCGACTTGATTCGACTACACTCCATTATCCTCGTTTTGCTTTTGTTGATGTTCATTTTATACCCTCCTTTCAAGACACTGTCCATTCCGTTCAACTGCTCTTCCCAGTCCTTTGCTGTCTCTGACAGAATTACAATGTCATCGGCGAACCTCAAAGTTTTTATTTCTTCTCCATGGATTTTAATACCTACTGCGAATTTTTCTTTTGTTTCCTTTACTGCCTGCTCAATATACAGATTGAATAGCATCGGGGAGAGGCTACAACCCTGTCTCACTCGCTTCCCAACCACTGCTTCCCTTTCATGTCCCTCGACTCTTATAACTGCCATCTGGTTTCTGTACAAATTGTAAATAGCCTTTCGCTCCCTGTATTTTACCCCTGCCACCTTTAGAATTTGAAAGAGAGTATTCCAGTCAACATTGTCAAAAGCTTTCTCTAAGTCTACAAATGCTAGAAACGCAGGTTTGCCTTTCTTTAATCTTTCTTCTAAGATGAGTCGTAGGGTCAGTATTGCCTCACGTGTTCCAATATTTCTACGGAATCCAAACTGATCTTCCCCGAGGTCGGCTTCTACCAGTTTTTCCATTCGTCTGTAAAGAATTCGCGGTAGTATTTTGCAGCTGTGACTTATTAAACTGATAGTTCGGTAATTTTCACATCTGTCAACACGTGCTTTCTTTTGGATTGGAATTATTACATTCTTCTTGAAGTCTGATTGAATTTCGCCTGTTTCATACATCTTGCTCACCAGATGGTAGTGTTTTGCCAGTATTCTTTTTATTTATTTATATTTTTTTTTATAAAGGGTCCACTATACAGGATGAAAAAAAATTCACACACTCGGACTTCGCAGCGCAGTTCGTCATACACTAGCAATACAAAAATGTCTGTCGTAAAATTTCGTCCTGTGCATATTTCCGGCAGTAAATGGACGTTAAAGATTGGCTATATGGCAACACTGTAATCACAAGTACGGTAATACCTCTGTCAGCATGTACAGGAGATGCTGTGCAGTTGGTAAAGTGGATGGTGTTTTGGGTTAGCATGCAGGAGGTTGAGGGTTCGATTCTGGGTCGAGGCGTATGTGTTTTCTATCTGCCAGTTTCATTCTGCTATATTATATTGTAGTACAACCGTTTCTTACGCCTCATGTTTCTGACATTTAGATGTTTGGAAATTATTTGCAAAAGTACGTCGTTGGCCTTTCTGGTGCCGTAAGGTCATAACGAATGTAAAGCATCCGAACGCAGCAAGAATAGTAGTTGGTACTAATCGATGGGTCCACTGGAATCTAGCAGATGCAGTGGTGTGAAACAATTTCCGTCCGCCACGTGCAAAGGTCCGTTTAAAAGCGTGTCAGTGAAAACGATTGTACTTCCATTTCCATGTTCGTAGTATGTAAGCGCAAATGTTTTATAGAAGAGCCGCTGTAATCGTTGTTCGACGACAGTAGATGCCGTACCACGCGGACTACATTTAGCAAATAAAAATACATTCGCCTCGACTCAGAATCGAACCCACGACCTCCTGCATGCTAACTCAAAACACTATCCACTCCACCAACAGCACAGTACTGCTCATATGTGCTCTGCATTCCTGTTCTGTACATGACATTACGCTTCAATTGGAAAGCGTAACACCTCTTGAATCTTGAGGTCTCTGTGGAGGATGGGCTGTGTGAGGCTCCACGAAGAACAAGATACACGCTCGCAATTACACACCCCCTCAAACAGCTCGTTGGGAGATAGATGATCTTTGAGAGTGCAAGTTTCAGTGGTGGAAAGCAGACGTGAGATCTCGTTAGGCAAGGGGTAATGTTGTATCTGTACTAGTGTTTTAGCTGCACACAGAGGAGGGCAGTGAGAACCATCATACAGTAGCCATGTTACCCTTCGTACCGCCAAACGCACGGCTTCCAGTAGCAGAGGGAGCATCACCAGCAGGAAATGAAGGGAGGCTTTGTGGAAGGATGTCTGATCCCATGAGGCGGTCGCCAGTGATCCCCGTTCACACATTGAGGCTGAACCGATGCTGATAATTCTATTTCCCATACTCCACAGGTGGATACTATGAAGGTTGATAACACCGCCCCTTACAAAGATAGTCTCATCTGTGACTAGGATGTCTGACAGAAACCCCAGCACCGTGGTGGCCGGTTTTACGAATCAGGGACAGAAATGTCGCCACAGAAGCAAGTATCAAGGCCAGCACTCCTTTTAAGTGATACGGGTAGTGGCAGTTGTGGAGAATGTTTTACATCAATGGTCGTCAAACTTCGTTGCTCAAGAGGAAATACTGACACTGTGGAGATGATGATGTTTGGTTTGTCGTGCGCTCAACTGCGCTGTCATCAGCACCCGTACAAAGTTCGAATTTTTTACATAGTCCAGTTTTTTTTACACAGTCCAATCTAGCCACTGTCACGAATGATGATGAAATAATAAGGACAACACAAACACCCAATCCCAGGGCAGAGAAAATCCCAAACCCGGCCGGGAATCGAACCCAGGACCCCGTGATCCAGAGGCAGGAACGCTAGCCACTAGACCAGGAGCTGCGTACACGTTGTGGAGAGGCACCTTTGGCCACATATGTACTGGACTCTATTATTAACAGATAAACTACATAAATTAGTATGTTATGAACCCCCAACAGACTAGCTAAGGTAATGGCGTGGTAAGTTGACCGGCAGCCTCAAAATAGATATCGTTGCATATTGGCGCAATTCGGAACACTTTGTGGCGACTATGATCTGTTTCAGATCGCGCCCAACCTCTGCAGCCTAACAGATGTAACATTGTAGTTGCGTATTTTATCTAAATTCAGCAACTGTAGTTGTTTACCACTAAATAATCAGCATCCAGTACCATAAAAAACATTTAAATTCGTAACCGGCTTCAGGCACTTAGCGTCCTTCTTCAGACAGTTATAACGATCGCATTATATGCGTCAACAATAAGGTGCATGCAGCGTATTGCTATGGCGTGTGGTTCACAGTGCCTCTGCGTAAATGGTATAAAGAAGCCAGTCAACAAGAAAGATATCGTGCCAGAACTGGCATGATGTCTGCACTTGTTGTTTGGCAACTTTATACCATTTTTGTACACGCACTATGAACCACACGACCACAGGAATATGCTAGAGGAGAAGGAGGAGGAGGAGGAGATTAGAGTTTAACGTCCCGTCGACGACGAGGTCGTTAGAGACGGAGCACGAGCTGAGATTAGGGGAGGATGCAGAAGGAAATTAGCCGTGCCCTTTCAAAGAGACGACCCAGCATTTGCATGAACCTATTTAGGAATATCACAGAAAATCAAAATCAGGATGATCAGACGCCGGTTTGAACCGTCGTTCTTCCGAATGGAAGTCCAGTGTGCTAAGGACTGCGCCACCTCGCTTGGTAGCACTATGCTGCATGCATCTTATTGATGACACTCGGAAATAATGCGATAGCTATAACCTTCTGAAGAAGGGGACTGAAACCGGTTAAGAAAATTAAATTTGTTTAAATGTAACTGATTCCCGATTATTTCGAGACACACACTGTAGCTGCGTGGTGGAGAGTTCTTGATTTCACTACGTGTGCGAATGACTGATTAATTTTACTATTTGTACTTCTTGTTAAATGCGCTATTGAATATGTGATGCTATCACAAACGTGTGCTTAATTATTTAAATTACAATTTTCTTCTATACACAGCGTTGTATTGCTATTCCTTGCTATACACAAATAGCACATTTGAAGATGTTGTTTGTAATGCTCTTTCACGAATCCACGTTACTCCTATGTCACAATTTATGCTATAGCAGCTGATCAGTACGAGCTGCGAAGGCCCCTGAGTTGTCAGTACTGGAAGATAATCAAGAAAACATCGCCACTGTACACCTTCTGCTCATGGTCAAATTCACCAACGCCAGTTGAAATTAAGAACGTCTTAAAATAGTACTCTGTGAGCATTTTTGTCAGTTACTGAGTAGGAAAGCTACACCCCTAAGAAGCGGTTAACGTTAGTTAACGTTTTTGGGTTCAGTTGTTACTTCCTAGATGCATATTATTATGAAACACGGCTGAGAACCGCAGGCCGCACGAATACTTTATTCGCGCTGCAGTTTGACGATCGCTGTTGTACACGGTCTCCTGCCCTACCACATGCTGACGGACTGCCTGCCTGGAGCTGGAGCTCGTACTGGCACCACTGTCGCAACTGTCTCCACCTTCGAGTCATTGCAACACCCTTGGAACGCATTTATGGCCATATGTCCGGATCATCTTTGCTGCTCCTAGCTCCTCATCATTTCCTGCAGTTTGTGACCATTTAGCGAGATCATAATGTATGCAATAACATAACTTTTATTACAATCTTAATCGTTAAATAATAATAATAATAATAATAATAATAATAATAATAATAATATCAACAATATGGGAATTGTGGGTCCGCCTTGATGCAAAACACTTTTGTCATTTATTTATTCCCCTAACTATTTTCAGTGACAAATATCGCTTACCTATGTCAATTGTATAACGCTGACGTACGTAATTTCACATTTTTATATTTATTTACTAACAGCCGCTCACACAGCTGCAGATGACATGATGTATGCCGAGAAAAGCGGCAACAGAAAAACATGCCGCAGACTGCGACAACAATTTAAAGCCATATTGTAACGTATAATAAATACGATATTATGAAAGTATTCACAGAAAACAATATTTAAAAAACAAACAGTACACATATAATAATGTTTTACAGTGTTTTATAACTATGCTATTTTCTGCATGTCTTATAATTAATGAAACCACTCATGATAGCGATATTTGTCACTGAAACTAGTTTGAGGAATAAATAAATAACTAACTAAGAAAAGTGTTTTGCTTCAAGGCGGACCCACGCTATATGCAAACACGGACCAATGGAAGAGTTCCAAGATAAGATAATAATACTTTGTGACTCATACCTTGTTATAATTATTTTCACCTGACGCCCTTTCGGTAACAGGTTGTTGTTGTTGTGGTCTTCAGTCCTGAGACTGGTTTGATGCAGCTCTCCATGCTACTCTATCCTGTGCAAGCTTTTTCATCTCCCAGCACCTACTGGAACCCACATCCCTCTGAATCTGCCCAGTGTATTCATCTCTTGGTCTCCCTCTACGATTTTTACCCTCCACGCTGCCCTCCAATACTAAACTGGTGATCCCTTGATGCCTCAGAACATGTCCTACCAACCGATCCCTTCTTCTGGTCAAGTTGCGCCACAAACTTCTCTTCTCCCCACTCCTATCCAATACTTCCTCATTAGTTATGTGATCTACCCATCTAATCTTCAGCATTCTTCTGTAGCACCACATTTCGAAAGCTTCTATTCTCTTCTTGTCCAAACTATTTATCGTCCATGTTTCACTTCCATACATGGCTACACTCCATACGAATACTTTCAGAAATGACTTCCTGACACTTAAATCAATACTGGATGTTAACAAATATCTCTTCTTCAGAAACGCTTTCCTTGCCATTGCCAGCCTACATTTTATATCCTCTCTACTTCGACCATCATCAGTTATTTTGCTCCCCAAATAGCAAAACTCCTTTACTACTTTAAGTGCCTCATTTCCTAATCTAATTCCCTCAGCATCACCCTACTTAATTAGACTACATTCCATTATCCTTGTTTAGCTTTTGTTGATGTTCATCTTATATCCTCCTTTCAAGACACTGTTCATTCCATTCAACTGCTCTTCCAAGTCCTTTGCTGTCTCTGACAGAATTACAATGTCATCGGCGAACCTCAAAGTTTTTATTTCTTCTCCATGAATTTTAATACCTACTCCGAATTTTTCTTTTTTTTCCTTTACTGCTTGCTCAATATACAGATTGAACAACATCGGGGAGAGGCTACAACCCTGTCTTACTCCCTTCCCAACCACTGCTTCCCTTTCATGTCCCTCAACTCTTATAACTGCCATCTGGTTTCTGTACAAATTGTAAATAGCCTTTCGCTCCCTGTATTTTACCCCTTCCACCTTTAGAATTTGAAAGAGAGTATTCCAGTCAACATTGTCAAAAGCTTTCTCTAAGTCTACAAATGCTAGAAACGTAGGTTTGCCTTTCCTTAATCTTTCTTCTAATATAAGTCGTAAGGTCAGTATTGCCTCACGTGTTCCAGTGTTTCTACGGAATCCAAACTGATCTTCCCCGAGGTTGGCTTCTACTAGTTTTTCCATTCGTCTGTAAAGAATTCGTGTTAGTATTTTGCAGCTGTGACTTATTAAGCTGATAGTTCGGTAATTTTCACATTTGTCAACACCTGCTTTCTTTGGGATTGGAATTATTATATTCTTCTTGAAGTCTGAGGGTATTTCGCCTGTCTCATACATCTTCCTCACCAGATGGTATAGTTTTGTCAGGACTGGCTCTCCCACGGCCGTCAGTAGTTCCAATGGAATATTGTCTACTCCGGGGGCTTTGTTTCGACTCAGGTCTTTCAGTGCCCTGTCAAACTCTTCACGCAGTATCATATCTCCCATTTCATCTTCATCTACATCCTCTTCCATTTCCATAATATTGTCCTCAAGTACATCGCCCTTGTATAGACCCTCTATATACTCCTTCCACCTTTCTGCTTTCCCTTCTTTGCTTAGAACTGGGTTTCCATCTGAGCTCTTGATATTCATACAAGTCGTTCTCTTATCTCCAAAGGTCTCTTTAATTTTCCTGTAGGCGGTATCTATCTTACCCCTAGTGAGATAGGCCTCAACATCCTTACATTTGTCCTCTAGCCATCCCTGCTTAGCCATTTTGCACTTCCTGTCGATCTCATTTTTGAGACGTTTGTATTCCTTTTTGCCTGTTTCACTTACTGCATTTTTATATTTTCTCCTTTCATCAATTAAATTCAATATTTCTTCTGTTACCCAAGGATTTCTACTAGCCCTCGTCTTTTTACCTACTTGATCCTCTGCTGCCTTCACTACTTCATCCCTCAAAGCTACCCATTCTTCTTCTACTGTATTTATTTCCCCCATTCCTGTCAATTGCTCCCTTATGCTCTCCCTGAATCTCTGTACAACCTCTGGTTCTTTTAGTTTATCCAGGTCCAATCTCCTTAAATTCCCACCTTTTTGCAGTTTCTTCAGTTTTAATCTACAGGTCATAACCAATAGATTGTGGTCAGAGTCCACATCTGCCCCTGGAAATGTCTTACAATTTAAAACCTGGTTCCTAAATCTCTGTTTTACCATTATATAATCTATCTGATACCTTTTAGTATCTCCAGGGTTCTTCCATGTATACAACCTTCTTTCATGATTCTTAAACCAAGTGTTAGTTATGATTATGTTGTGCTCTGTGCAAAATTCTACCAGGCGGCTTCCTCTTTCATTTCTTAGCCCCAATCCATATTCACCTACTATGTTTCCTTCTCTCCCTTTTCCTACACTCGAATTCCAGTCACCCATGACTATTAAATTTTCGTCTCCCTTCACAATCTGAATAATTTCTTTTATTTCATCATACATTTCTTCAATTTCTTCGTCATCTGCAGAGCTAGTTGGCATATAAACTTGTACTACTGTAGTAGGTGTGGGCTTCGTATCTATCTTGGCCACAATAATGCGTTCACTATGCTGTTTGTAGTAGCTTACCCGCATTCCTATTTTCCTATTCATTATTAAACCTACTCCTGCATTACCCCTATATGATTTTGTGTTTATAACCCTGTAGTCACCTGACCAGAAGTCTTGTTCCTCCTGCCACCGAACTTCACTAATTCCCACTATATCTAACTTCAACCTATCCA
The DNA here is from genome assembly GCF_021461385.2 of Schistocerca piceifrons. NCBI lineage: Eukaryota > Metazoa > Arthropoda > Insecta > Orthoptera > Acrididae > Schistocerca > Schistocerca piceifrons. Next base: position 84,253,467 of record NC_060144.1, read on the forward strand.
TTTCCCTTTTTTAATTTTCTAACCTACCTGCCCAATTAAGGGATCTGACATTCCACGCTCCGATCCGTAGAACGCCATTTTCCTTTCTCCTGATAACGACATCCTCTTGAGTAGTCCCCGCCCGGAGATCCGAATGGGGGACTATTTTACCTCCGGAATATTTTACCCAAGAGGACGCCATCATCATGTAATCATACAGCAAAGCTGCATGCCCTCGGGAAAAATTACGGCTGTAGTTTCCCCTTGCTTTCAGCCGTTCGCAGTACCGGCACGGCAAGGCCGTTTTGGTTATTGTTACAAGGCCAGATCAGTCAATCATCCAGACTGTTGCCCTTGCAACTACTGAAAAGGCTGCTGCCCCTCTTCAGGAACCACACGTTTGTCTGGCCTCTCAACAGATACCCCTCCGTTGTGGTTGCACCTACGGTACGGCTATCTGTATCGCTGAGGCACGCAAGCCTCCCCACCAACGGCAAGGTCCATGGTTCATGGGGGGCGGGGGGGGGGGGGGGGCGGTAACAGGTAACAGGTGTGTCAGTTTAAATCTTTGCGTCACCGGTAATCGAACCCAGTTCCATCGCGTAAAAAGCGTGAACACTACGTTTTTGCTACTGAAAGGAATAATTATATATCTGACGCCAGTAAAATGAGAAAAAGCCGAAGGAAGGCAGCTGGTGTCTATGGTAGAATAGGGAGGGGTAAGGAGGGTGACAAATGATGTGTCGGTTGTGTGGAAAAAATGTTCTGGAAGCAGTACTGGCTGGAGCAGAGCTGAGAGGCTGTCAGGATGGCAGCTGCCTCCTCAGCACATGCTGGAAACGAACGTTATAGGAGTCCAGGCAGGGACCAGTAATTTGGAGCGCTCATTGGCGCGAGCGAGAAATAACTAACGGAACTGCCTGCGTGCGGTTATTAAGTCTGGCTAAAAGGCAGGCATGTTAAAACAGATGCGGGGATAGCAGTGGACCTCACGAAGTGGTGGAGTCAGCTGGCAGCTCTCGCGGTTTTAAAACGGGAGTAATGAGGCCCCTGGGACCCAAATGTGGTTGTGGAGGTGCGGCGTATATGAAGTCGGGAGTGGGTGATATTCAGTGATCAATAAATTTGGTGGAGGAAGCCAGAAAGGACCCATACTTAGCATTGCATCTGAAAAAATATAGTCGATGAGAAGTAAAACACAAACTTCTGCATTCACAATTATAGCTCGTTGGAAACCTATAATCAACTATACCAACAACTAATGCACAGCTCGATTTTCAAGGAAGGAAGGAGAGAAGAAGGTGTTAATTTTAGAGGAGGAATAAGCAGTTTTAAGAGTTAAGATGTATCACGTAAACTGCATAACGACATTCACTGCTTATACACTCTAACATGATGACCAAAGACAGTAACAGTGTGTCTGACATTCCAAAGACAATGTGAGATTCGATATCTCAAAAACAAATGAAACGATTTATAAATTATTGCAAGATTCCGCACACTTTGCAACCCAATTACATATTGATGCATATAAGTTGTCTCTATTGCTTATTACAAAGTACGCAGCTAGCATATTCGCACTACTGATAAGAATGTTTAGGTTGAGCAGCAGTCGATTATGACATAGCTCCGTTATGCATAATATACTTGACAGCTCTATGGACCTTTCAGATAAATATTTTTCCGCTTCTAAAGTGTCCGCATGACTCATTAAAATACACACAGCTTGCAGACTTATCATAGTCGCAAGATTTGTACGAAAACTCGAGCAAAATGAAATTGTATTGTATGTAAGATTTCGCACACTCTGCAAGCACAATAAACTTTTAAATTAAATAGTTCAACAACTAAATTTCTGTATTACTTATTAAAATACATGCAGCTACTGATAAAATGTTTTAGGTATATCTCACACCTTGAATTTACAATGAAAAAGAACACGCAAAATCCTCACTAAATTCAGTTTCTAGTTCTGTGTCAACGCATTAGTTTTCGAAACAAAAGCACTACATACTCGTACAGACATTATGTCTTGTGTTTTGACGATCTCTTGCGTACACTAGATCCATGAAAGTGTTTTTTTAGGGAAATATGGGCTGCATATACACAGATCTGAGTCGCTGAGTCTTGATATCTCGCTAAAGAACAGTAGCGTCCAGAGAGTTTTACTGAATTTTTGGAGTTAAATGAGATCTCACAATTTTATGCTCCACCATGCAGTGTAGAGGGGAATTGCTCCATGTGTCAGCACAAGCATATAATACGACATGTTACATTTGATTTCTCTCGTTTTTGAGTAAAGTTGAGGCGCAATTTCTCGTATCTTCATCTTTTTCGCTCCCCTCCCATACTGGAGATAAAAAATGTTAGGTGATGACTGTACACATAATCATACTGAATACACTTTGCGTGTTTGGATACTGTTGCAATCTAATATTTCATTTAATTTGATTGCTGATACATTTAGAATATTTTGGCATTCGACAAGCATTATACATGAGGTAAAGTAATTAATTTTAGCCTTACAATGGTTTTTATTTCATTTGCAATAATTATTCCTATCGACTACATTTTTCTAGTGATACATTATTTTCACTCCCACCGCCCCCCCCCCCCCCCCTCTTGCTGGCACATACTATAGATTTCACAGTCAGACTTTTCTTTTTTTGTTTCCTTTATTGTATTTAGATTCCCCCAAAACGGTGCCTTTTTAAAACTGTAACATGGAGAAAAGTTGTGAAAGTGAGAATATAAAAACAAAGGGTTGGTGATGCTGAGTAAAACACATAGTAATTAGGCAAGCACAATTAATAAACACTACGACAGTTTGGTTTCTGTTCGCAAGAGATAAAAAACACACCTAGCGACAGTTTGGTGTCTGTTCGCAACACTTGAAAAAGGGTACGCAGAACACTGTACAGATTTATAGACGGATACATATGGAATGTAACCGGCTGCAAACGCTGTGATAAGCGCACTTTTTGCATTACTGTTGCGGTGTGCAGACATTTTAGAGTATTATGACTTTTGACAAACACCATAGATGTGGTAAATAAATAATTTAAGTGCCTAATGTGTCTTAAAATAAGTCTTGTCCATAGATCGAACTTTAAATGTTTTTACCCCTGCAGATACCTGTTCATGAAGCGACACAGAGTTCGAACATTTGACAATTTTAACAGAGCCGCTATCTATTGTTGACAGTCAGCAACTGGGATATACAACAGCAGTTGATTTTATTTCGCGTTTTCGGGAGTTACAGAATGATATTTATAATAAAATTGTTGTAAGACAGCTACATGTTACCAATTCGTTATTTATATTTTAGAAGCAAATGTTAATTTTTCATTATTAATACATAGTTTATTTACTGGTTCTTATATTGGTTAGCAAATGGTATATAGCTTCGAATGAAATTCACTGATGTGAGAACGAATGCGGATCCTATAGGTCTCTCGCAAACTGGATCCCCCCCCCCCCCCCCATCCTTTGGTTTCCCCCATCCTCTCCCGCCCTAGCCCGCTGCCACGCCTGTACCACAGTGTCCTGCCTGGTCTCAATCTCCACACGCTCCATACCCTCACCCAAGGTGGCTTCCGCCAACTCCCCCTCCCAGATGATGTTCTAGTGCCTTCCGTCTATCCCTCCTACCAGATCTAATTCCTCCTTCTTCCCCCCCCCCCTCCTCAGGGCTCCCTCTCCCCCTTCCCTTCCTCCCTTTTCCCCTGCCGAACACCTTCTTTACCCTTTTCACCCCATCCCCCCTGGGCTTCCAGCACCTTTCCTTCCCCCTAAACTTCTCCCCTCCTACCCCCCCTCCTGGTTTCCCCCTACCATCTCTCTCCCCTTTTTCTTCCCCTCCTGCCATCACCTGGTGATAGGTCCCCTTCGGTGCAGTGATTTTTGATATGTTTACGTTGTGGTGTCTGTGTTACTCCAGTGCTGTATGCAGTGCGACGTTCCACCAGCACCAGCAGTGTCCCAGTGTCATTCATTTGTGTTCCTACTGTGGTGTTTCTTTGTTTTCATGTAGACTCACAGTGTTCATTCCCCGCATGTGTGTATGGCTCTCGTCTATGTTATTTTTAAATCTACCGTTTCTACTCATGTTTTTGTTCTTGTTAATTCATCACTTTATACTATTCTATATTATGCGTTATTTTCTCATTTGCCTATGTTTTCTTTGTAACTCTCTTGGCCGAAGAGTGGCATACTGTGCTGCTGCCAACCCGCCCCTCTTTGGGGAGTGAAATAACAATGAAGAAAAAGAAATCACTGATGTCACTGTTCAGATTTGTTGGAAGTCGTCATATGTAATTCAGGTACATTAACATATTTTTATAAACATTTCAGATACCTTTCAACGCAGCGTAGGTGGTACTTACTCCAGTTGGCTTTTATATTGAACAGAGACCATTTGGGGCTACCCTGTAATTGGCTCTTACTTTTTAATACAAGACTACTCAAAAAGAAGGAACAGATTTCAAACATTTATTGCTTCCAAACTACAAAAGACAGAAACAAAAGTACGACATTTCTGAACAGGGAAAAGTTCATATTTTTATGTATACAATGTGAGCAGTATGTGTTACGCGACAAATATCAAATCGGTGGCTCGTTTCCTGCCGCACACGAAGCAGCTGGTCTCTCGTTATCGAATTCACAGCTTCAAGAATGCGATGTCGCAGACTTTCAAGAGCGCCCGGCATAGAGGGAATAAAAACGCGGTCTTTTGCGTAACCCTACAGATAAGTCACAAGGTGTGACGTCTAGAGACCTGGGAGGCCGCCGGCGATAAAGTTCATATTCTGCTCCTGCTGGGAGGACGAGCCTGCGAGAGCGAAACAACACGACTAATACAGCACTCCCATTGACAGGCAAATAAAATATTTATGACGAAAAGAGGCTTTTGAAGCATGTAATTTGAGTTATGAATGTAACAAGTGTGATATTTTCTGTTCAAAACAGAGCAGATTTGAAGACCGAACTGCAGACAAGAGATGACCTGGAATTTCCCAGGATGGAGACGGGGAGGGGAAATTAAGCTCTTGGAAAGTACGCGTAAAATGTGTGATGGTATTCATGGAGGTGAATAAGTGAGGCAGAACGGAAATACTGCAGCGCCTGCAGAACAGAATGCAGCGCCAGGATTTACGAGGGGCTGACGTGCACGAACGTTGCGAGCCGGATGATTGATAACGGTGGCAATAAATGACGGCCTTCCACGACTGTTTCAGTGCTCGCCATCGTCTGCACTAGAATTAATCCTCCTTATTCATTAGGCCGCCCAGTTCCTTGCTCGTGTCTACCTCTCGCTCCAACTCAGACAGTGATTTCTTTCTCTGTTGCATGTTGCAGTTGATAATCGTGTGGTTTAGTTTGGAAAGTACCAGTGCCCCATTTGACCCTTCCTGTCGAGAGAGTCCTGCATTCATCCAAGTTTTTGTTCATATACATAGTTTTATCTCTCTTTTTATGTAGTTGCTTACGTCTTCATATTCCGTGAGAGGTGTTTTATCATGCACAGCTAATCTTTCTGTTCGTTGACTCCAAGATACTATCACAGGCAATTAAGAAATCGGATGTTGCATGCTACTGCACTTTTCACAGAATTGAACTAGACTGATCCAGAAGAGGTGTATTCATCTGGTGTAAAAGCGACTGGGATGTGTATTTGTGAATTCTAACCTTGTCATGGTGACTGACAGCTAAAGTTCACAATCGTCGTTCCGCAGCGAAATAAGTGAGATGGTGTTTTGATGAGCTTCTGCCGTAAAATTCAAACAGCAAACTCCTGAGCTAGAAAGTTATACTGAAAAAAAAATTACAAAACATGAGTAATTCTGAAGCTATTTAGCTACAAGAAACGTAAGTGAAATAAGTAAGGGAACATATTCTATAAAAAATATCAGACTCCAAGAAATGGAAACCATGTTGCTGTGTACAGAAAGATTGAATCATGGAAGCCCGGTGATCTAGCAGTCATTTTCTTTAATAAAACGATACGAATCCAGGTATTCTGCATTACAGACGTTAGTAATATCAAGAAAAGTCCAGGAAACACCAGTAGAACCAAATCATTGTAAGAATCCAAGATGTAGCATCGAACGTACATGGTTTTACGACAACGTTTATTAGTTCTTGTAACATCGAACACATTTGTCTATTACGAATATTTGTTACGTTCGTGTCCTTAACCCACGCAGTACCAGTGCAATTACCATAACGCGCATTACCGTGGGGGGGGGGGGGGGGGGGGCTCGGGAGGTGCTTTACGTCCACCCTAAAAAAAGGTTTAAAAATTCATTAACTGTTGTTGACTTACATCAACAATATACTTTTCAAAGAGTTAGGGTCCAGAACCTGAAAATATCTTTGAGCACACTTTTAGTAATGTCAACACACTTTTAGTAACGTGTTCTACCAAGCTGGAGGTACTTTATGACTATCACAAACACACTTAAAAAATGCAAATTTCTTTAATTTTTATTCACAATATAAGTTTGGAAGAGATATTGATGTGTAAGTAAGGTCCTAAACCTGAAATTATTGAATATGACATTCATTATGTAAAGTGCTATCTACTACGAAGATTTAAATTTTTGGGTTAAGCTTAACTAAAAAATTTGAAACATTTATGAAATGTAGTAGAAGAATTCATTAAAAACAATAAATATTTTTTTTCAAAATTTTAAAATATAAAGTAACCAACTAGATAACAATATATTCAGAAAACGAGCACAAAGTACTCCTCCCTTGTTATTGTGAGGGTTAATGTACTGAAGGGGCTGCAGTGGCATTATGGCTCAATTGCTCAACGGTGTTAGAAGTGAATCTCTCAGGACAAAATAATAGCCGCCCCCTTAAAATAGCACAGCGATCACTTTGGACTGCTGTGGGAAGTGTATGTGGTATGGGTTCAGGGCGCTCAAGTGGCTGTCCACGGCTGACGTAAATCGTGGTAGTGAACTTGTCTGTATGTGCCGGTAGGCATGGTGATTACCCCTGAAACAACCTGTTTTCGATTATACCCACTGTGTTCATCTCCAGTTTAACCTTACTGTGAAAATCGCTAAAAACAACCGGTTTCTGAAATGGCAGATTTTCAGTTCTTTGTTGTTATTATTTCCGGTAGTAAACGTAGGGGTCGAAAAAAAAATTCTAAGAATATCTGAGACTTTCGCCAGAACCTTATGTCCACCTATTTTGTAGCCAGTATATCCACCTCTGGCACGGATTACAGCGGCGACTCGTAGTGACATGGAAGCAATGAGGCCTTGATAGGTGCAATGAGGCCTTGATAGGTGCAATGAGGCCTTGATAGGTGCAATGAGGCCTTGATAGGTGCAATGAGGCCTTGATAGGTCGCTGATGGAAGCTGGCGCCACATCTGCACACACAAGCCACTCAATTCCCGTAAATTCACGGGTAAGGGGCGACGTGCTCAGACGCCCCGTTCAATCACATCCCAAATGTGTTGGCTTGGGTTCAGATCGGGCGAGGTAGGAGGGCCAGCACATCAGCTGGAACACGCCACTATCTTCCTCGAACCATTCCATCACACTCATGGCCTTCTGACATGGTGCGTAATCTTGCTGAAAAATGCCGCTACAATCAGGAAACATGATCGTCATGAAGGAGTGTACGTGGTCTATAACCAGTGGACGATGCTCCTTGACCCTCGTGGTGCCTTGCACGAGCTCCGCTGGACCTATGGATGCCCACCTGAATATTCCACAAATGCAGCTGCCGTCAGATTGTTTCCGTCCCGCAATATGGGTGTCAAGGAGATGTTCCCCTGGAAGACGACGGACTCTCGCCCTCCCCTTGCCCTGATGAAGGAGGTATCGGGATTCATCAGACCGTGCAACGCTCTGCCACTGCGCCAATGCCCAGTGCTGATGGTCACATGCCCGTTTCAGTCGTAGTTGCCGATGTCGTGGTGTTAACATTGGCACACACATGGGTCGTCGGCTGCGAAGACCTGTCGTTAGGAGTGTTCAGTGCACTGTGTCTTCAGACACACTTGTACTCTGCCCAGCAATAAAGTCTGATGTTAGTTCCGTCAAAGTTGGTCACCTGTCCTGTTTTACCAGTGCCCAGCCTACGACGTCCGACATCTGTAATGAAAGTGACCACCCAACACCACGATCGCTGGACGTGCCTTCACCGTGGTTTTGCCACTTATTGAAGACACTCAACACAACACTTCTCGAACACCCGACGAGCCATGCTGTTTCCGAAACGCTAGTGCCGAGTCTCCAGGTCATCATAATTTGCCGTCGGTCAAACTCAAATAGATGGCGCGCCTTCGTCATTGTACACACGGATAGTATGCTCACTGATACCACATGCACCGTGCGTGTGTCTGACTAGCAGTCATTCCTCGCCAGGTGACGCAGCTATCGTCCGGACTGGTTTGTGTCGACAGCAGGTCGGTGGTCATAATACCTGGCTGATCAGTGTACTTTTCAAAGACACGCAGAGTCAAAAAAAATCAAATAAAATTCGTAAATAGAAGAAACTTCGTCCCTCTACTGTTCGCTGCTTTTCACATAAAGTAACGAGGAGCTAAGTACTACAAAAAAATCACCAGTATGCTCCTACTGACTCCGATATTTGGAATGTTTGCTCAATAAACATGTCGTAGTCGAGAACCATACCACTATTTGGGCATTACGAATACTCGGTGAAAAAGGCTGAAAACTGAGGTTGGAGAAATCTGCTTTTCCTATTAAGTTGTCCGATTCCAAGGGCTGCAAGCAGATAAAAGCGCATTATGTAGACACAGGCAACAGATCAGCTACATCCTGTTTTTATTATAAAATGTGAAATTATTGTTAAGTTTCTAATTTATTATTGTTGCCTTAATTTCCTTTCTCTTTTTTCGTTCCATAGACATGGCAGTCAAATGACAAGATCTGTCTAAGAAAATTTAGCGTTCTTTTTCTTTAATTATTTTGAATGAAAAACCCGTTTCGTAATCAAATAAATTTATTTGGTTTTAACAGCAGTATTAATGTAATTGATTTTTTGCTGACAAAACTGAAAAGGCTCTCAAAAAATTCAGCACGAGAATTGAGGTAATAAACAAGGTAGAACATTTACCAGGAACAATTACACGATAATAGTTAAAATTTCGGTAAGGGATTAATTCAATGGCCAATATGTGTTGTCCAGTCTGTTGTTAAGTACTCGTCCTATAATGTGTTGATCTATAAAATGACTGCTTTCACCAGAAACAATATCACTCAAAGTTGATAGCAGTCTTGTCGACTTTGTTATTGAAACAGGACTGATCGCTTTTTGCATTTTGTTTAACAACCCATATTTGAAAGCAACAGAAATTTTATGAATTAGCAGTACTCGTTTAAAAAAGTTGTATTTAAAAATAAAAAAATTAGTATCGCTGCTGTTTTAAGCTAATATACCTGCTTTTTTACTCGTGCATGAGTAAAAAATAAAAAATTATTGTTATAAGCGAGACCAAACAAACACTGAAAAATACCGGTTGTTCAGAACTAAAATGCTGGTATCGGTCGACGGAGAGACGTGACAGAATGGCAGAGCAGCTGTGGTATCTGAACGCGCCCACGACCACACCGGGGATGAAGTGTCCCGACTTGTTGATGTATCAAGGAGCGGTGTAGCAGCTGCAGCCAAGCAGCAGTACGAGACAACAGTGGTAGTTAAAAGATCCTAACCGACAAGCACTGGAGAGCAGCGCCACGCATTGTCGCTGGCAAGGAGAAGATACAGGTCGTAGGTTTCCTAATCGGCGCGCACACACCGCTGCTGAGTAAAAATTCTTGTTAGAATAGCAGTTGGTTTCACATCTGTCTGTGACCGCAAGCCGCCTGATTTTCCGAGCCAATACTGCGAAGGGAACCCATCGATGAACATCTGATCGCGGCTACCTCGCAGCCAGTCATTGCTCACAGCGACAGATAAACCTACATGTCTTCGAATGACCAAACAGCACAATAGAACATTGGTTCCCAACCTTTCTTAGACCATTACCCCTTAGTGCAAACAGACATTAGCTGGTACCTCCGCCCTACCCCCCACCCACACCCCCACACCACATTATCACCAACTTTACCACCTAACAAAACTGTAGAATGAAATACCTTTACTTTTTAAATGATGAAAGACAAATGATATTTAGTTTTTATGCGTGTGTGTTGGTGTGAGTGTGTATATGTTTGTGCGTGTTAGAATGAATGACGGAGGAATTCGTGGCGTGTCACAAGTGCTATCCAAAACTCCTTCTCAGATAAGAAACCTAACTAAACCACAGTGATCGTAGACACTTGTTACAAAACGTACTTCTCCTGCATTACTCTTCTCCACTGCGACAGTTGCTTGACCTGTACACTGCAGCCCCATTTAAAATCAGATTCACAAATGTGCACTAAACTTACTGTTTGTAAATCACTTGATTGCTGCATTCCTTACTTCTGAACTAGCGGAAACTGGACGACATCAGGCTTTTAATGCTTTGTGCCTAACCACTCTAATAGTAATAATAACACGATGTGTAGCAGCCATTATGGAATTACTGCTGTGCCGTGCTCTCAATTAATTCGTTTATCTGTCTCGAAGCGAGTAATGAAACAACTTATGGACTACTTCAGTTACTCTCAGCAATTAAGACAAGACGTTTCCTTGAGATATTTAGCACTTTTTACCTATATGCCTCTCTGTTATAATCAGCGATGTACGAGACAAAGCACAACATATATGCGTTGTGGGTGGACTAGGTGAGGAACTTGTAACCTCCATATTCATGCTGTTAATTGAGAAAAAGTAATTATTGATAACGTATATAATCAATATTACAGTATTACAAAATTGTGATAATAATAATGATCTTTTGAATGATTTAGTTTCGTGACTGGAACAGAAACGAATCGTTTGGTTTTTACCCCTCAGAAAATTTAATTTTACTCCTCAGGGGGTAGTTAATCCCAGGTTGGGAACAACTAAACTAGATAGCAGCGAATAGTATGGTATGAAACGTCACGATTTCACCTCTTTTCAAGGGACACAAGACATCGAGTGCACCGAGGATCCAGTGAGACAGTGTGTGGAAAGAGTAATTCTGCCCGATGGTGATCATGAGATTCTTTGCGTGCGTTCTTCGTACCATGTCACAGTTCCACTCATACAGGTTACCGTGAACATGAACCACGATGTTTATTTGTTTCTTATGGCCTAAGCTGGTCATGAATACCTCAGTAAACCAGTGGATGCTCTTCCTCGCTGAACTGAAGTCATTAGCAAGGGTAAAGGCGGTGTTGCTGGGTATTAACGTTATGTCTCCTGTGGTGAATAAATTTTTATTAGGTGTGCTTACTTGTCAAGTCATTTGAAACTGATGAAGAGAAATAATGTAAAGCGGACCTCAGCAATATGGGAGATACCTAAAACCATTCACATAAATAACATACAGCACAGTTTCTTCCAACTCGGCGTAAACGTAAGCTGTACGTCGATTCTATTTTTGAAGACAGTCTCTTGAAAAGTCACAAGAGACACGCAGTAACCTCGAATTTAAAAATGATGACCTAGGAATCTACTACAGATTCGTTGAAGTGTATCCGTCTTGTATTCCCGCCAGACAAAGATACTGATATGAGCTCTGTATCGTCCTATCTAGGTAGTACCCTTTCCACCCGCCAGTACCACAACAGACGCGTGAATTTGGGCGAGCCAGTGCAGTTAAAAACCCGGCCGTCGTGGCGGTCTGGTCAGATCGCTGCCGTTAATGAAGCTTAATCATCAGCACCGTAACTGTCTACCAGTAATTACACTGCTTGTGTATTTGGGTTTCGCATAGGATGTTATTCACCTTTTTATCTTAGCTCAAGACAACCTCGGCATTCTCACACTTTGTTTGAAAGTACGAGATCTGCATAAGGATACAGTATCGCTGCGCTCACTTGCAAAGTTCGCTACGGACAGTGTTCGCTGTTTCTGCTGAGAAACAAAGCTCCTCTCAAATCCACTTGGAGCGCCGTACACACGCCACACCGCCGACCGGCTGGGATGGCATTCTCACGTAAACAGCTGACGTATCACCTCGTTGCATCGTCCATGTGCAGAGTCTGTAAATAATTTGTGTATGTCGGCCGTTCAAGACCTCGCGTACGTAAATTCGCCACGAAATGATTTGTCGCTGGAGTAAAGCAACCGACTGGTGTTCAGATAATCGCTCTATCGTTCATACTCTGGATTTCTGCGAACCTTCTCAGGCGGATGCTTGCATGACTTCAGCTCGGGCCCCTGCGCTTCAGGCAACCTGCGGTGCTTACGCGTGCCGCGGTGTTGGAGCCCTCGAGGCGCTCCGTACAAAGTAACCCGACGGGAGTGAGCAGCTGCCGGAACACAGGCACTCTGCTAAGGATAACGTCTCATTGTTTTATTTTTTGAGAAATGTTGTGGCTTCTTGGTTATTTGTCAATAAAGAAGGCGATCTTGGCATACATCCAAAGCGGCCCCAGAGCATTAAGAAATATTGCAACTTTTACATACAAAAGTAGTTTCTTACATCAGTATGATCCCATGGCATTAATAAGCTTAGCCAGGATTATGGGGATATAAGCGAGAAACGTCTAGGTTAGAGGCTATGTTAGCAGCAGTGGCCACCAAGTGCTCTCAAACCACAAAAACGAACATAGTAATACTGATGTTATATAAGAGAGGGTGAACTGTAACTCCATTGATAAATTTTCAGATATCGTTCAATGACATTTTACAAGTATTTTGGTGTAAGGGACTAGTGGCCTCGAGTGAATCGCTACGAAGTAATAATCCAATTTTTATTTATGCATTCCGTTAATCCAGTTATTTTTGTTTCTTTGAAAACACTTTCGTAATCGATAAAAAAACTTGGAATATTGTACCATGAAAGCATACAGCACAAAAGACAGTGTGTGGAACAACATCCGCTACCAGTCACAATAGAAAGTAATTTAATGCACGACCGGTTTCGGGCTTGTGCCCATCTCCAGGTCGTTTACATTCAAATAAATGTTTCCATGCTCATTGTGGGAGATCACTATTTAAATAAAAAACAAATAATGTAATGATGACTAAATAGACACACCTGATAAAACTCGAAGTTTCTAAGCAGTATGTGTTATAAAATAGTATAGTACATTGCTTACGTGTAGCTGGAGTATTCATGTCGTTTTCACATTACATTTATCACAGTTTTTACAAAAATGCCTCGATGTATACACGTTAACTGTATATTACTCACCATGGTAAGACTGGTTCAAAATGGCTCTCAGCACTATGGGACTTAACATCTGAGGTCATCAGTCCCCTAGAACTTAGAACTACTTAAACCTAACTAACCTAAGGACATCACACACATCCATACCCGAGGCAGGATTCGAACCTGCTACCGTAGCAGTCGCGCGGTTCGGGACTGAAGCGCCTAGAACCGCTCGGCCACCGCGGCTGGCGGTAAAACTGGTACTTCCACATTACGCCTGTGATAAGCTAGACATTAGGAACTTGACAAGTACCTGCACTCACAACATCCAACGTGTTTACATACCAAAAAGGTTATAATCAAAGAGCTAGGATTTAACAAGTACAGCAGTGTTACACACACACACGCACAAATACATACATAAACACAACAGGTATTACAGATTGTGAAAATGAAGTCTTTACATCATTACGTAACCACACACTGCCATTTATCATTTATAATACATGGACTGGGTATGTTGGAATTTATAGTTAAATTATCCTTCCCTTTCTTTTTTAGGTAGTAAGTTGCAGTTTATGTTTTTTTTAACTTCATTAGAGAAGTGACTTGCTTATCACGTCTTCTAGTTCATTGACCTGTGCTGCTATAATCAGTGGCTTTTGCAGGGTACCTGGCTACAATTGTCCATTGCTCCTCGCAGAGTTCTCTCGGAAAATGGTGCATATGGACTCGAATCCACCGACAGCAGCAATTCCTGTCCGGTTTCAAACCGATATGACGAGGCGTGACGCTCTTCGGTTAGGATATTTTTGTCATCACTGTTCTTACGCCGTGTTCCCTGGCTGCCAGTGGCATACCATTCCTTATAGACACTTTCGACAGACCGTGATGATACATGGCTGCCAACTATTGTGTTGTTGTTGTTGTGGTCTTCAGTCCTGAGACTGGTTTGATGCAGTTCTCCATGCTACCCTATCCTGTGCAAGCTTCTTCACCTCCCAGTACTTACTGCAACCCCCATCCTTCTGAATCTGCTTAGTGTATTTATCTCTTGGTCTCCCTCTACCATTTTTACCCTCCACGCTGCCCTCCAATGCTAAATTTGTGATCCCTTGATGCCTCAGAACATGTCCTACTAACCGATCCCTTCTTCTGGTCAAGTTGTGCCACAAACTTCTCCTCTCCCCAATTCTATTCAATATTTCATCATTAGTTATGTCATCTACCCATCTAATCTTCAACATTCTTCTGTAGCACCATATTTCGAAAGCTTCTAGTCTCTTCTTGTCCAAACTATTTATCGTCCATGTTTCACTTCCATACATGGTTACACTCAATACAAATGCTTTCAGAAACGACTTCCTGACACTTAAATCTATACTCGATGTTAACAAATTTCTCATCTTCAGAAACGCTTTCCTTGCCATTGCCAGTCTATATTTTATATCTTCTCTACTTCGACCATCATCAGTTATTTTGCTCCCCAAATAGCAAAACTCCTTTACTACTTTAAGCGTCTCATTTCCTAATCTAATTCCCACAGCATCACCCGACTTAATTCGACTACATTCCATTATACTCGTTTTGCTTTTGTTGATGTTCATCTTATATCCTCCTTTCAAGACACTGTCCATTCCGTTGAGCTGCTCTTCCAAGTCCTTTGCTGTCTCTGATAGAAATACAATGTCATCGGCGAACCTCAAAGTTTTTATTTCTTCTCCATGGATTTTAATACCTACACCAAACTCTTCTTTTGTTTCCTTTATTGCTTGCTCAATTGAATAACATCGGGGATAGGCTACAACCCTGTCTCACTCCCTTCCCAACCACTGCTTCCCTTTCATACCCCTCGACTCTTATAACTGCCATCTGGTTTCTGTACAAATTGTAAATAGCCTTTCGCTCCCTGTATTTTACCCCTGCCACCTTTAGAATTTGAAAGAGAGTATTCCAGTCAACATTGTCAAAAGCTTTCTCTAAGTCTACAAATGCTAGAAACGTAGGTTTGCCTTTCCTTAATCTTTCTTCTAAGATAAGTCGTAAGGTCAGTATTGCCTCACGTGTTCCAATATTTCTACGGAATCCAAACTGATCATCCCCGAGGTTGGCTTCTACCAGTTTTTCCATTCGCCTGTAAAGAATTCGCGTTAGTATTTTGCAGCTGTGACTTATTAAACTGATAGTTCGGTAATTTTCACATCTGTCAACACGTGCTTTCTTTGGGATTGGAATTATTATATTCTTCTTGAAGTCTGAGAGTATTTCGCCTGTCTCATACATCTTGCTCACCAGATGGTAGAGTTTTGTCAGGACTGGCTCTCCCAAGGCCATCAGTAGTTCAAATGGAATGTTCTCTACTCCCGGGGCCTTGTTTCGACTCAGGTCTTTCAGTGCTCTGTCAAACTCTTCACGCAGTATCGTATTTCTCATTTCATCTTCATCTACAT
This sequence comes from Schistocerca piceifrons, assembly GCF_021461385.2. Lineage (NCBI taxonomy): Eukaryota > Metazoa > Arthropoda > Insecta > Orthoptera > Acrididae > Schistocerca > Schistocerca piceifrons. Next base: position 84,269,121 of record NC_060144.1, read on the forward strand.
CCTCTTCCATTTCAATAATATTGTCCTCAAGCACATCGCCCTTGTATAGACGCTCTATATACTCCTTCCACCTTTCTGCTTTCCCTTCTTTGCTTAGAACTGGGTTTCCATCTGAGCTCTTGATATTCACACAAGTGGTTCTCTTTTATCCAAAGGTATCTTTAATTTTCCTGTAGGCGGTATCTATCTTACCCCTAGTGAGATAAGCCTCTACATCCTTACATTTGTCCTCTAGCCATCCCTGCTTAGCCATTTTGTACTTCCTGTCGATCTCATTTTTGAGACGTCTGTATTCCTTTTTGCCTGCTTCATCTACTGCATTTTTATGTTTTCTCCTTTCGTCAATTAAGTTCAATATTTCTTCTGTTACCCAAGGAGTTCTACTAGCCCTCGTCTTTTTACCTACTTGATCCTCTGCTGCCTTCACTACTTCATCCCTCAGAGCTACCCATTCTTCTTCTACTTTACTTCTTCCCCAATTCCTGTCAATTGTTTCCTTATGCTCTCCGTGAAACTCTGTACATCCTTTGGTTTAGTCAGTTTATCCAGGTGCCATCTCCTTAAATTCCCTCCTTTTTGCAGTTTCTTCAGTTTTAATCTACAGTTCATAACCAATAGATTGTGGTCAGAGTCCACATCTGCCCCTGGAAATGTCTTACAATTTAAAATCTGGTTCCTAAATCTATGTGTTACCATTATATAATCTATCTGATACCTTCTAGTATCTCCAGGATTCTTCCATGCATACAACCTTCTTTTATGATTCTTGAACCAAGTGTTAGCTATGATTAGGTTATGCTCTGTGCAAAACTCTACCAGGCGGCTTCCTCTTTTATTTCTTAGCCCCAATCCATATTCACCTACTATGTTTCCTTCTCTCCCTTTTCCTACTCTGGAATTCCAGTCACCCATGACTATTAAATTTTCGTCTCCCTTCACTACCTGAATAATTTCTTTTATCTCATCATACATTTCTTCAATTTCTTCATCATCTGCAGAGCTAGTTGGCATATAAACTTGTACTACTGAAGTAGGCGTGGGCTTCGTGTCTATCTTGGCCACAATAATGCGTTCACTATGTTGTTTGTAGTAGCTTAGCCGCATTCCTATTTTTTTATTCATTATTATACCTACTCCTGCATTACCCGTATTTGATTTTTTGTTTATAACCCTGTATTCACCTGACCAAAAGTCTTGTTCCTCCTGCCACCGAACTTCACTAATTCCCACTATATCTAACTTTAACCTATCCATTTCCCTTTTTAAATTTTCTAATCTACCTGCCCGGTTAAGGGATCTGACATTCCACGCTCCGATCCGTAGAACGCCAGTTTTCTTTTTCCTGATAACGACGTCCTCTTGAGTAGTCCCCGCCCGGAGATCCGAATGGGGGACTATTTTACCTCCGGAATATTTTACCCAAGAAGACGCCATCATCATTTATCCATACAGTAAAGCTGCATGCCCTCGGGAAAAATTACGGCCGTAGTTTCCCCTTGCTTTCAGCCGTTCGCAGTACCAGCACAGCAAGGCCGTTTTGGTTAATGTTGCAAGGCCAGGTCAGTCAATCACCCAGACTGTTGCCCCTGCAACTACTGAAAAGGCTGCTGCCCCTCTTCAGGAACCACACGTTTGTCTGGCTTCTCAACAGATACCCCTGCGTTGTGCTTGCACCTACGGTACGGCCATCTGTATCGCTGAGACACGCAAGCCTCCCCACCAACGGCAAGGTCCATGGTTCATGGGGAAGGCCAACTATTGTAGATGTCCGTAACTGTTACGAGTTTATCACCTTAATTACGGAGTTATAGGGTGTTACTAAAAATTAAGTAAGTAACAGTGTTATAATTTGGTGTTTTTAAAAAATCGAGAAAGCACTGTTTACGTTCCGCTGATCATAAGCTACTAAAATGTTTCATAGACTGTAATGATTTTCTTATTCAGTAGGCAGTGAACCTACCTACAAATGTAACTAAAAGCGCGTTTACAGCGAATTCGAAACGTGTTCTGAAAACATTGTTCGGGGCTAATACGGGACTAACGATGTTCGCAACATTTTGTCGACATCTTGGCAACACAAAACCAGCGTTCAAGGGTTGTGTCGGTACAGACCGAAGAAACAGCGCTCACTATCTGCAGATCCCCGTGTCTCATTCATTGGAAGTGCGAATGACATTGGGCTGAAGAATTGTTCTTTGCTGAAAATGATAATTTGAACTAATTTTAATTTGAAAATAAAAATAAACGTATCAGCTATTAAATGTCTGAAAGATTGCATTTAAAGGCCTAAATCAAGCTTCTAATTTTTAAAATTTTCTCTGTCTGGGGGGGGGGGGGGATGGGGGAGGCCCGTATCTCGTGGTCGTGCGGTAGCGTTCTCGCTTCTCACGCCCGGGTTCCCGGGTTCGATTCCCGGCGGGGTCAGGGATTTTCTCTGCCTCGTGATGGCTGGGTGTTGTGTGCTGTCCTTACGTTAGTTAGGTTTAAGTAGTTCTAAGTTCTAGGGGACTGATGACCATAGATGTTAAGTCCCATAGTGCTCAGAGCCATTTGAACCATTTTTGGATGGGGGAGGATCAACACTTCATATTTGCCGTGTGATTACTAATAGCCCCTTCTCAAGGTTAGAAGCGACAAATCGAGCAACTTCATCCAGTGGCGCGTCCAATCACGACAGCTCCTTTTCGACATTTTGTCACGCCTTGACGTCAAGCAATCCTGCTGTAGTGATTTCACACAACTGGCTCACGCATACACAAGATTTCACTGCGACGGCTTACGACTGGAGGGTCAGACAGTCGCGCCATAACTATTCTACACCATCCACAGCGCTCCAAAGCGAAGAGTGTAGTTTTTTTAAGGAGTTCACTAAATTTTTGCACCTTGCTTACAGCCTGAAAAGCTTAAGGATTCTTGTATGTTTGCGTTGTAGTGGAATAGCCTTGAAAGATAACGTGCGAATTCTGACAGCCATTGCCGAACATCTGTCTAGCAGAAATGAAATAACGGCCGGCAGTGTACTGCGTAGCTTTAGGGTTTTGAACGAAGTACGACAGACCAAGGAAAGCCAAGAGATATGGATTTCCACGGCGGAAAAACTTGCGACCGTTAAATGTCGTAGTCCTCACCAGATTTAACAGTGACCATAAGAACTGTTAATATCGGAGAGCTTATTTTCTGTAGTGGAAAAGTCTTGGAAATATCACATAATTAAACCAGGTATAATTGCAAATATAGGTTTGCTCACAGTACTGCAACATTTGAATCTTGCATGCTGCTAGGAGGCCGAGTCCTTTTGTATTCCCTTCCTCTACCTTTCCCCACTCCCTGTCACGTCTGCCCAGCACCCCCCCCCCTCCCCCTTATCGGTCCTTGTCCTCCTTCGGCTCCTTTCCCCCCTTCCCCCCTTTCGTTTTTCCTCTCCTTACCCATCATCTGTCCAGGTTTCCCCCACCTGCCCTCGGCTGTGGTGTGTCATATTTGCCACCTTTGTAGTGCAGTGTTCAAGCGAATGTTCAGTGTTGTTCGTCTTTCCAAAGTGTTGCGAACAGAAGTCATGCTGTCGCTGGGTGTGAATTTTATGTCTCTTGCGAACAGAAACCAGACTGTCGCCGTGTTTTTTAATTGTCTGTCTATTATTTTACCTGTCTGCTTCATATGTATTTTATTAGCATCATCATCCCTTTGTTCTCTGTTTTACGTTCTACGATTTTTCCGCCATGTTACCATTTAAGTCTCCGATTTTATCGCCTGTTTCTATTATTTATTATCTCCAGTTTTTTAAAACAAATTCTGTAGGCTGAAGAGCGGCATACTAAGCTGCTGCCAGCCCGCCCCCTTAGGGGGGAATCGAAATTCAATAAAGAAAAAAAGACGATAAAAAAATAATAGTGGCAGTGTGGGACTTATCCGAAAACCTTCCTCTAAATCGTGGGAATGAAATCGACGGGTTCTCAGCTACAAAGTAACAGAATTGCAATTAAAGTTTTATTCCAAGATCTATAGAGCTGTTGCGCTACTTGGCCTGTTAGAATCACTTCCGCTTTGTAGGATCGCGATACTGTGAAGGCAGAGACATCAGTCGTTCATGCATAACGATCCAGCTGCGTCACGTGTGCCATTGCGAATGTTAGCCAATCAGCACACCCGATGCTGGTGTGTCCCGAAACGGAGAGCGTGGACGCAGGAGAGGGCAGTCACACTGACCGCCGTTGTATGAGCGACTGCGCCGGCCGCGGAGCAGCTCCGGCGGTTTCACGGGCCATCCGCCAGGTGGCAGGGCGGAGCAGCCGCAACCTCAGCTCAGCTGATAACACGAACGCCAGCCACTGAGCGCTCCAGCGCGTCACGCCTCGCAGGCTACTGTGTAGACCTCTCCTTAGATGCTGACGCGGGTTACCGCCGAAGTTCGACTCGCCAATCTTTGTTCTGCTGCAAAGTTTCTCCGCTGTATGATGCATTTCATAAGTTTTGCCATCCCCGGATTCGGTTGAAAACTCTTAGAAGGAACCTCCAACTTGGAGAAAGAATCCTTTCTTTGTAATATGGCGACAGCATATTGTTAAGGCGAAGGCCACAAAACAAAAACTAAAACTCATTCACTGAAATTGGATGTGGAGTGCATTCAATAAAGTTGGAATGTTGCTTTCTAATAGGCACACACTCAACATGGATTTAGAAAACATCGTTCTTGTGAAACACAACTAGCTCTTTATTCACATGAAGCGTTGAGTGCTATTGACAAGGGATTTCAGATTGACTCAGTATTTCTGGATTTCCGGAAGGCTTTTGACAATGTACCACAAAAGCGGCTCGTAGTGAAACTGCCTGCGTATGGAGTGTCGTCACGATTATGTTACTGGATTCTTGATTTCCTGTCAGAGAGGTCACAGTTCTTAGTAACTGACGGAAAGTCATCGAGTAAAACAAAAGTGATTTTTGGCGTTCCCCAAGGTAGTGTTATTGGCCCTTTGCTGTCCCTCATCTATATAAACAATTTGGGAGACAATCTGAGCAGGCGTCTTCGGTTGTTTGCAGATGAAGCTGTCGTTTATCGACTAATAAAGTCATCAGAAGATCAAAACAAACTGCAAAACGATTTAGAAGAAATATCTCAATGGTGCGAAAATTGGCAGTTCACCTAAATAACGAAAAGTGTGAGGTCGTCCACATGAGTGCTAATAGGAACCCGTTAAACTTCGGTTACTCGATAAATCAGTCAAATCTAAAGGCCGCAAATTCAACTAAATACCTAGTATTACAATACGAACAACTTCAATTGGAAGGAACACAGAGAAAATGTTGTGGGGAAGGCTAACCAAAGACTGCGTTTTATTGGCAGGACATTTGGAAAATGCAACAGACCTACCAAGGAGACTGCCTACACTGCGCTTGTCCGTCCTCTTTTAGAATACTGCTGCGCGGTGTGGGCTCCTTACCAGGTAGGACTGACGGAGTACATCGAAAAAGTTCAAGGAAGGGCAGCATGTTTTGTATTATCGCGAAATAGGGGAGAGAGTGTCACTGAAATTATACAGGATTTGGGGTGGACATCATTAAAACAAAGGCGTTTTTCGTTGCGATGGAATCTTCTCACGAAATTCCAATCACCAACTTTCTTCTCCAAATGCGAAAATATTTTGTTGACACCGACCTACACAGGGAGACACGACCACCATGATAAAATAAGGGAAATGAGAGCTCGTACGGAAAGATATAGGTGTTCGTTCTTTTCGCGTCGAGATTGGAATAATAAAGAATTGTGAAGGTGGTGCGATGAACCCTCTGTCAGGCACTTAAATGTGATTTGCAGAGTATCCATGCAGACATGAATTGCGCGGCTCCTGGGCACCTGATTCGTTGATAAAGCTCTCAGAAGAGGTGCTACAAAACTTCTCCACCTAGGGAGAGCCGCTTCACTTGGCTATGAGCATCCAGCGGAACTCACCCTATCCATTCCCTCTCACTGTTATCAACAACACAAACAGGCTACGTTACCGTACTCTGCACACATTCTCACACCTGTACTCTACACACATTCTCACACCTGTACTCTACACATATTCTCAGACAGCCACGCGAAGTAATTAAGCTTCAGGTATAACAGATGTAATTCATAATTGACGGGGAGGTACAAATTGAAAAAAAAAACATCTCATCAGCTTTGGTAGCCGTTATCGAGTGGGACATCCCAGATGATCGTACATTATCCTCATACATCGCAACATAAAAAAGGGGTGTATTCAAATTTTGGGAAAACATTTTTGAAATATTTTTGTAAAAAAAACTAATTATTTTTTTATACTTTGGCAACAACATCGTGTATGGATCATAAAAAGAAATCGAGAATCAGTTAGTTGCTATTAATTAATCTAGCAAAACTGCACGACGAACACTGGGTGAAATGTTCACAAAAAATCCCTACTGTATTTTTTCTGAGGCTGTCTGTTTGGTCATGGAGGGCAGCGAGAAATAAAAACTGCATAGCGAGATCGAGGCTTCACTACAGTAAGCAGATTCAAATTGATGAAGGTTCAGCAGTTGCGCAAAGACGGAGAGGCTTGCTGTGGTTAAACTGACTTCAGGAGCTGCATGAAAGTAGTCGTTGGGCTGGGGAGTTCAGCAACAACAATAACAACAACAATAAAGTAATACCAGACGTAGCGGAAAAACCATTTAAATCGAACTGAGAAACCAGAATAAGTAAAAGCAGAAGTCCACAGGTATCAAATGAAAACTATCATTGAGAAAACAGGTTATGAGATCAATAGTAAGTAGGCACGGTAGGCTAAATTCAGAAGTAGATCGTGATGTTTTTCCAACATATTCCAATATTTAACACACATATGCTGGAGCACAGGGTGATTTGTAAAGTAAATTGCTCTTCAAAACAACTCTTTTATTCATATGGGTTATTTAGTCTCTGACACATTACACCTACACAGTTTGTGGGAACTTGTGCAATTCATAAGTTCAAAAAGTGTATCTTTCATCTGCTAGTGCGACGTAAAAATCGTACTGATGCAAACTTTCATTCTTTAAAACGAAGGCAACATGTCCGTGTTATGTCTGTTCTTATCGGAGTTTTTGATGTTGGGTGTTTCATGGCCATCTTGAATTCGTTCTAAGGAACGAAAATTTGTAGCAATACGTCTCAAACTCCTTCCGACTCGCAGTAATATTAGAAAATACCTTACTGGAGAAACAAATTGGGTTCATCAAGGGCAGGTCCCGGTCAGACATTACATTTATCAACAGACGGATAAGTGAAAAGCATCTAGAATTTTATCCGCTGTTTATTGATTATGTGAAAGCTTTTTACAATGTAGACAGAACATTCTGGGAAATACCAGACAGGACAGGCAAACCACACTACTCATTAAGAGTAATCCACAAAATGTATGAGACCGGAGAACGAATAACAGTGCCTCCAACGCATTTACCATGTGACTGATGTACAGGCCTGACTCTGCCTTGTATCCGCTTGTTACCGGGTGTTACGATTTTAACATATGACGTGAACACATAGTTGCTTCGATGTATTTTACCATATATGACGAAGGCAGTCAATTTTGCCGTAGCACCCAAAAACCAATTACCACCACCGCACGGGTCATTAGATGAAAAGCGCGTCATGAATAAATAAAGCAATAAAATCAACTCTGTAACCAAGACTTGTTTTCACCACGTCTGTATACTGGTTCCTGTACCAACAGGCCCTGATATGGACATCCTCTTACGGTAAGTATTAGCATTTAACTTAGCTTGTAGATTTATCGTTTGTTTAAAAATAAAAAAAGAAAGACGAATGACATTACGGCAAAGATACATAAACGATACTCTCAGAAGAAAAAATGGTGGACATATGTTATGGGTCATCTATGCTTTATTGCAACGAGGCTTAAAAAATAACAGCTGGAAATGAACGAAGAATACAAGCTGTGAAAATGGGGTTCTTAAGATGAGCAACTGGCTATGGTGTATCTGACGTGATAACGAGTACAACTGTCAGAGAAGAACTAGGTCCTAGTTCGTGAACAGATCAAGGAGTGTACAAATATACGGTGGCATCATGTCACAATAATGAATAAAAATAGACTACCTAAAATGCTCATGAATTATCGACCAGTAGGGGGAAAGATCAGTGGGTAGAACAAAAAAAGGTGGAGAGATCAAATAGGAACTCACGACGACCAGTAGAGGCACTGGAGAGTATGACGTGACAGGCATATGCTTAACACCCGAAGAAATAAAAATAATAACAGCGAAGAAGAATAGGAAAAAAGAAGAAATTCCTTTGACTGAAACAGACGCCCTCTTTGGCGTGATTGCCTCCCCGCATGTCATATCGATATTGAGGAGTATTTAAGGCCGAGAGCTGGAGGCAAAGCTGGTTGTAAAATGATGACCTGGTTTCTCAGAGCATTACGCTGTCTCGCCACTAGTTTGACGTAATGTGAACCTAGTCAGTATGGAATATGACTCGTGGCTGCCACCGAGAGGTGATAGTCCACGTGAGGGCACCACACAGCACTTCCAGCGATTGCCGCATTTGTGCTGGCGTACCAGAGAAGTCGGTTCTCGGGCCTATCCTGTTCAACTTGTATACTACCGACTCACAGAGGACGAACGACGTACACTTAGCGCCGTAATCAAATAATAGGGCGGTGTTCGCCCGCAGCCAGGAGCCACGCATTCTCCAACGTCGACTGCAGAACGCCTGTGATTATCTCGCTGCCTACAATGTGGCCAAAACTCATCCGTCGTCATCACCCGCCGACGAGTTCCAGCAAACCTTCAGTAGATCAACATCATCGACAGGAAGTTCCCTGGAGTGATACGGCACGAAAACTTTTGGTCGCACTGGACATCGCCGACATCAGCGGGAAGTCTACTAGAAGACTCATCACATTTTTACCTGGTGATGAATTCAGACTGCACACCTCGGTGTGGTGCTGATCTGCCTTGCGCTTGAGTATGCTGTGGCAGTATGTGAAAACGTCGCTGAAAAGCACCTCGAGCGGCTACAAACTGTGCAGAATCGATCTCCAAGAGCACCGCTTCCCGATCTCCCGGCAGAGACCGCACACCAAACTGCTGGCGATCAACGTCTCCGTGAACATTTCCGCGAGACTGTGTGATCTTTCCACAGAAAAACACGTGTACCGCTGGATCCGAAGATCCGGGCGTCAACACGATGCTACTTGTCGAAGGCAGTTAACACTACATAGCGTTTCCTTCCCCTTCCTGGCTAATAAATTACTTACGGTGAGGTAAGGTATATTCTTACCGCGACATCGGACATGCTAACAGCGCAAGGTGTTCTTCGCGAGATGTTGCACGTGGAGGGCTACGGTGACCAACTCATAGCGAGAAACTCTAGCACACCTCCAAATTACCTAATTCACCATCTAGAGGTTTGCTTACTTCGTGTTATGTAATTCCTCGATGTACCAATTGGTCTTCTCTACCGGTCCTAGCTTCACAAGGACGTACAATCGACCGTGAATGGAATGGCGAATTGTAACACCTCCGATTTATGTTTCCCGCTCGATCGGGATCTGAATAGCAGCCCAAATAAATATTAATTAATGTGACCGTGTACCTAATGGGGCTGGCAATCGGATTTGACTGCTACGGAGTTGTTACATTCTATTTTGTCCTTCTCAAATGCTGTAATAATTAAATGTCTGGTGACAAGGAGAACGCCAACACAGCTTCACTAATCAAGACCTATATTCGTCTCAAAAACACAAGAAGAAGGAGACACCCACTGCCTTCGTCATACATAATTAATTACGGCTAATCTCAGCACAGGCCTCTTCGTTATTCATTATTGTCACACGCAAATTCAATCACTGCAATCCAACACTGCAATCCAAATGATGCCAACGCGGTGGACGCGAAACCAAAAATATCGGCACAGAAATATCACTGATCACTCTCGTAATTATACTTTTTCACTTTCCCGTATTATTCTAACACAAAGGGGTTAAACCGCGGCGATGGCCACTCCCTTTGTCAGTGAGCCTTGTATTACCGCAACAGGCCTCCACACGGCTCGGCCCGCAACCTGGGAACTGACTCAACTCACACTCGCTCTCGCAACCCGACACTATCGATTGTTTGCCCTTTCGACCTGTGCCGAGTGCAAATTTATAGTAAGGGCGTACGGACCCCTTACAGAATGAAACATCTCAACACTACTTTAATGCTTGTTCTTTGATAGAGAAATTAAGGAATAACAGCCTTTAGAGCCAGTCCAACGATAATACTTCAATGTAAGTTCGCCGATTCTAATCTTCATTTATTGAGCACCATTTCAAGTTCGTAAAATTATTTCCATAGTACTTACATGACAATTCGAGGACAGTCACATAAAAGAACTTTAGAAGCACACATACTGTTTGCATGAAAGCTGGTTTCCAGCTGCCTAGTAAACATTTCCCGAGGCAGACTAATACTCTATCTTAATTTGAACAATATAAAGCCGGCCGCTGTGGCCGAGCGGTTCTAGGGGCTTCAGTCTGGAACCACGCTGCTGCTACGGTCGCAGGTTCGAATCCTGCCTCGGGCATGTATGTGTGTGACGCCCTTACGTTAGTCAGGTTCAAGTAGTTCTAAGTCTAGCGAACTGATGACCTCAGATGTTAAGTCCCATAATGCACAGAGACATTTGAACAATATAAAATATCCACTCGCAGTAATTACATGTTATGAGCGTGAATGCTAATTGGAAACTTCATTGTTTCGCGCCTGCCTACACAGAGCTCGTTTCTGGTTGGTTGGTTCATCGGCCAATGACTGACAGTCATAAATAAAGTCTAATTAAAAGACGAGTTTGAGTTTCAAATTACTGCAGTCGTGATTGAGAAGCTGTCATTTAGTTAGAGTCGTATATAAACATTTAAACAATTGATCCTAATAAACAAAGTTATTCGTTTGCCTCCCCACTTCGCAACGTAAATCACCCGTATTAGCTATACGCTCCTGTTAGCAGCTCCTTTCTCAGGGATGGGGATTGCTGCTTGCTGGCGTATAACAGTGTGAGGCTTTGTACACGGTATAACGAAAGCTAGTAAAATATGCGTCGATATGAGCCATAAATGCCAGAACCAAAAAAAACTGGATCAGCAAGAAGACAAATCAAAAGTGAAGAATAACACGGGAAATGTAACAAAAATCGGAGGTTTAAACTGCAAAAACGAAAGGAAAGAAAAAGTCCCAATGAAGGTCCGTCGAAATTGAGAGGCACGCAAGAGTCGATACTCAGGTTAAAATTCTGAGCCCGCACGCGACCGTGCCATAACCTACTGTATCACAGCGACCGATAGCTCGCTTCAGCTAACAACGATAATTAGAACCCCAGGCTGAAAGAAACCTCGCTGTAAACGTTCTACGCTGACTGAACACCATCAAAAAAGGGGATACATATTTGCTTTGATGTCGGCAGAGGAATGTGCGTGGATGGATGGAAGCCAGAAACGAGATGGGAGGAGAGGAGAGAGAGAGAGAGAGAGAGAGAGAGAGAGAGAGAGAGATCGGATATTCCACATTGATAGCAGTCCCCAATAACGGGCGCCGTCTGTTGGTAAACTGTGCACCACAGCTGTTGACATCTCTGACCAACGGACGCAAAAAATTCGCAGGTATAAAACATAGCAGTCGCATCTCTGCAAGTCATTCAACATTGCTCATGTAATAACATTACATAAATTTCTGTTTCGTCGTTAAAAATGTTAGTGTATACCATACACGATGTCAACTTCTGACGGTGCTGTTTTATACAGTTACTTGACTAACTTTAAAAAAGTTGCAATAGATAATCGACATTTCTGTTTCAGAAAATATTATTTCAGTTCAGTGCATACAGTAGCTTTAGTCCATGTGTGCCTGTAGTAGCTTTAGTCCATGTGTAGCAATATCTATCTTTCCTGTATTGGTTCAAATGGCTCTAAGCACTATGGGACGTAACATCTGAGGTCATCAGTCCCCTAGAGTTAGAACTAGTGAAACCCAACTAACCTAAGGACATCACACACATCCATGCCCGACGCAGGATTCGAACCTGCGACCGTAGCAGCCGCGTGGTTCCGGACTGAAGAGCCTAGAACCGCTCGACCACAGCGGCCGGCTCCTGTATTGTTACGAATAATACGAGTATACAAACATTATAAAAGTCTTTGAAGTACATGGTGTTTCAAAAAGAATATACATATTTCGAACACATGTCTTTGTTAAACTGTAAGTCATACAGCTATGAGAATGGAACATACATTTATGATCGTCTCTAGTTCAGATTGCGGATGTTCAATATGTCCTCCACCAGCGACACGAGCAATATTACATCGGTACTCGAATTCCTCTCATACTAAGGTAAGCGTGTCGATCGTCAGGGATGTTACGGCAGCACGGATCCGGTTCCTCTATTCTTCTAGGTTCTGTGGTAGTGTTGGTGCATAAACGTCGTACTTAATGAAAACCCACAGGGCGTCAAATCTGGTGATCATGGAGACCAGCTGAGAAGTGCCACGTCGCCGGCTGTTTGGCGACCAATCCAGCTGCTCGGCAGAGTTTCATTCAGATACTCACACACTTGGCGACTGCGTCCCATATTGCTGAAAAAACGAAGTTGTCCCCGGAAACATTCAGTTTCGTAATATATCAAGATACTGCTGACGGTTAACGGTGTTTCCAGAAGAATGGGTCGTAAACAGGTGAGGGGGTTATTGTACTAAACACACTGACTTTGTGTGAATGGCAATTTTGCGCCTAGCGTGTTTACCTCTATTGATTCCCATCACACTTTTAACAGTGTTAGATTGCCCTCAACTCTATATGTCTCCATGCCGGAAGACACTTCAGGAGGACATTTAATGGCTCTCGAACGCCAAAGCAGTCACTAGCGGAAAACACTTCCGTCGCCAGTGTTTACACGAAGGAGAACTAGCGTTGGCAGCGACTAGTTCCGCCTGATCAGACTGTGTCCCATTTCACTGTTTTGACGCTTGGAAAACTCTCCGTTTGTCTTATGGAGAGAGAGAGAGAGAGAGAGAGAGAGAGAGAGAGAGAGACAGATAGACAGACAGAAAATGCATTTTACGTATATAACAACCAAACCTTATAAGTCGTTTTAGATCAGTGATTCCTAACTTGGGGATGATTAGCGATTGAGAGGTAAAGTGCAATTTTCTGATGAATAAAATCAAAAGTCATGAAGGTAAATTATTTTTCGTGTATTACTGGTATTATCACTCTCATAAGATTGTAATTCTGATTGTAAAAGTTAGCAATAATTGCATGTTTTCCCACACTACGATTAACGTGTGACACAATGTGGTGAGGATTACAGTTTGTGTGACCTATATATATGAACAACAACTTCCTTACATAGTAGCTCCTCTACGCAGATACTGTGCTTTGAACTTTTTCCATGTGTCTATAGTAAAACTGAGACATACAGATATTGCTTTATTATTCGTTTCACGTCAATAAACGAACTAATTGACTGCACAACACAACAGGAATGCTGTAAGGTGTACACAGTATTTTTATTATTATTGTTATTATTAATAAGTTCAAATGGTTCAAATGGCTCTGAGCACTATGCGACTTAACTTCTAAGGTTATCAGTCGCCTAGAACTTAGAACTGATTAAACCTAACTAACCTTAGGACATCATACACATCCATGCCCGAGGCAGGATTCGAACCTGCGACCGTAGAACCGCTCGGCCACTCCGGCCGCCTATTTTTATTATTTTTATTATTATTAGTAGTTGTAGTAGTACCAGTAGTTAGACACAAAGCAGTGGCAGCGAATAGACTTCAAATTTCTGACAGTTCAGACGTGAGGCGTCCAGCGATCAAGTGATTTACGGACAGCAGGTTTAATTATTGTGCACACACTTTAGTTTAGTTGATCTTAAATGGGGTGCAGGGTGTGGATAAAACGAATGTAGACACGGCGAGAAGTGGTGTTTTCTTGCAACTGCCTGCTCTACGTGTGGATAAATTTCCTTTTCTACAAGGAGTAGTAGGTAGCACTCGCGATAGAATGACGCCATAATTCCGTAAAGAATAGTTTGTCAGAAATAAACAGTACCAATTATCTCAGTGAGTCATCAGTTCGTGGTATCATCAGTCGTGTGGCTAGGGCCTTCCGTCGGGTAGACCGTTCGCCTGCTGCAAGTCTTTCGGTCTGACGCCACTTCGGCGACTTGCGCCTCGATGGGGATGAAATAACGATGATTAGGACAACACTACACACAGTCCCTGAGCGGAGAAAATCTCCCACCCAGCCGGGAATCGAACCCGGGCCCTTAGGATTGACATTCTGTCGCCCTGGCCACTCAGCTACCGGGGGCGGACAGTTCGTGGTTTAGTAACACATCTACGAAAACTAAATATCATTTATCAATAGTTATCTTAAAAATGAAAGTCTTTAAAGAAAATTATTTTTCGTTATAAGTATTAATTGTGATTGTGAGGGCCGGAGTACCGGCGGAGAGGTGGTGCTATCCGATTTCATTCAGGGGCCTCAGAAAGGTTGAGAACTACTGTTCTGGACTCTTCATTCACGGTTTCGCGAATCCTTCAGGAACACTGTTGTTAAGTAATACAGAAATACTTATCCGTTAGTCAGTTCAAAATCTAGGTGTAATACTGGATGAACAAACTGGAATGAAAATACTGCATCTGTGAAATGACAAAGTGTACGGTGTGAACTAGAGCTCCAGCTAAAAACTCCGAGAGGTTCTTGAGGGATACCTCCGGAGTATTTTGGTATAAGGGACAAGCGGTCACCGACGGCTCGTTCCAGACTTGCCTTCCTGGAAAAGTTTTGCAGCTTCCTACGGAACCACGATTGTACCCAGGCGTGCACCCCTTTGTCCGAAGCAAATTGACGGTTCAAATGGCTCTAAGCACTATGGGACTTAACATGTGATGTCATCAGTCCCCTAAACTTAGAAATATTTAAACCTAACTAACCTAAGGACATCACACACATCCTTGCCCGAGGCAGGATTCAACCCTGCGATCGTAGCAGCCGCGTAGTTCCGGACTGAAGCGCCTAGAACCGCTCGGCAGCAATTGACGACCAGCAGTGTCTTTCTTCAGGGCCTCAAACATATAGAAATCACACGGGGAGAGATCAGGACTGTATCGAGAACGTGTAATGGCTTCCCAGCGAATCTTTCGGGTCGTAGTCGCAACAACCTCGGCAACATTCTATTATTGGTAAAATTCGAACCAGCGACTTAAAATTACCAAACCGTTATGCTAGCCACACAGCTACCAACAATAAAGCTCTTTTATTGGAAATCTTCTAATCTTCAAAGGCGATATTTTCGAATCTTCTTTAGAATAGCGTCGTATTGCTTTATGAAACTAACCTTCAAACCGTGGGCCAGTGCGAAAGATGCCGTTGTGAGAAACCGTGAGACAATTGTGCCGGAACACAACGCTGTTAGGCGGTCGTGACCCCGTAGTTCCGCAACCAGTGACAGCGGACCACTTGGCACGGTGACAGCTCGAACTCACTATTGAGATGCGGCCAGCGCAGCGCCCTCGCCGCAGCCACATTCGAGGTTACTGGGTCGCCGCCGATGAAGCATTTTCCGATGGCATTCAGCTATCTCAGAAATCATGATGGGGAAGACACGTCCACTCACTGAACAACGGAGCACACGATGTCCAGAGCGATCAGCAACATTTCGTGTTTAAAAACAGCTCACTTGGCATTACTGGTCCATATCAGTTACAAGAAAACCCGTATCATTCCATACGTTCCTCATCATATTTCTACAAATAATAAAAAACAACAGAAAAGTGGAGCACCTAGAAGACATGAAACTTCCTGGCAGATTAAAACTGTGTACCAGACCGAGACTCGAGCTCGGGACCTTTGCCTTTACCATCTGAGCTACCCAAGCACGACTCACGTCCGGTACTCACAGCTTTACTTCTGCCAGTATCTCGTCTCCTACCTTCCAAACTTCGCAGAAGCTCTCCTGTGAACCTTGCAGAACCAGCATTCCTGGAAGAAAGGATACTGCGGAGACATGGCTTAGCCGCAGCCTAGGGGATGTTTCCAGAATGAGATTTTCACTCTGCAGCGGAGTGTGCGCTTATATGAAACTGTCCGGCACACAGTTTTAATCTGCCACGAAATTTTCATATCAGCGCCCACTCCGCTGCAGAGTGAAAATCTCATTCTGGAAACAAACTGTACTCTGCAGCGGAGTGTGCGCTTATATGAAAGTGCCCGACACACAGTTTTAATCTGCCAGGAAAGTTTCATATCAGCGCCCACTCCGCTGCAGAGTGAAAATCTCATTCTGGAAACATCCCCTAGGCTGTGGCTAAGCCATGTCTCCGCAATATCCTTTCTTCCAGGAGTGCTAGTTCTGCAAGGATCGCTTCCGTGAAGTTTGGAAGGTAGGAGACGAGATACTGGCAGAAGTAAAGCTGCGACGACGGAGCGTGAGTCATGCTTGGATAGCTCAGATGGTAGAGCACTTGCCCGCGAAAGCAAAGGTCCCGAGTTCGAGTCTCGGTCCGGCACACAGCTTTAATCTGCCAGGAAGTTTCATATCAGCGCACACTCCGCTGCAGAGTGAAAATCTCATTCTGGACCTAGAAGACATGGTCGGACGTCAATGTAACTTAGTACACGTAAACACCATCGGCGGGCGCGTGAATGATTTAGAGTTGAGCCTCTCTGTGAGGGGTAGAACGGCCACTAGAGTGCGTTAGTTTGTCCATGTGTAGTTTTGTTACCAGGCTTGGTGGTGCACATAAGATGCGTGAACAGTCAGATGAAGAGTGATCGCTGTGAAGGATTCGGAGGTGCCGCGTACTCGGTGGAATAGCGTTATCACCAGCTGACAGGGTTTAATGTGTGTGAAATCTGCTAAGGTCATCAGTTCCTGAGCTTACACACTACCTAACCTAAATTATCCTAAGGACAAACACACACACCCATGCCCGAGGTAGGACTCGAACCTCCGCCGGGACAAGCCGCACAGTCCATGACTGCAGCGCCTTAGACCGGTCGGTGACAGAGTCTGAAAGGAGACTCGTTGTGGGTCTCCAGTTGACATCTGGTCGAATCGTGCAGTATCCAGATCTGAGGAGCATTCAGATGTGACTGCAGTCCGATGTTGGACTGCACGGTCGACGCACACTTGTCGTCGAGGTTCCGGTTGACCGCGAATGATCACAACGGACAACTGCCGTATTGCGTACCAGCCACACATCGTAAACCCTCCGGAGATGCTCTGCCATTAGAGAACAAGCAATGGACTCCTTATAAAATTATGACTCACCCTGCACCACTGGTTGGAGACTATCAGCAGCAGGCCTATGGAATTACCATCCCCTTGCAGCTACTGTTAACATCTCTATACAATTAATGGTTGCACTGGGGACAATCCAGAGACCTGGGAGCGTGAACTGCTGATGAATGGCGTCGCTTTCTGTTCAGCAATAACCTACGGATCTGCAGTATCCCAGATGACGATCGTCGGCGAGTAAGGTGGAGACATGGGGACAGATCTCTTCCACTGTTTCAAAGAGCCATACCAGTGTCACACCTGGGGTCATGGTGTGGACATACTTCAGGTATGACCTCAGTCACGGCTGGTGGTGACTGAGGGAACTACGATGGCACCAATGGTGCGTCACGAACGTCCTGAGTCTCTTGGACCGTGGTGCCGTTTCTCAACGGGACAGTGCTCTTTCTCAGGTGGCCTGCGTCTCTATGAACTGTCTGCGTGATGCTGAAGTAGTCCTCTGTTATGCACGATACCCAGATCTCCCCCAGACAGAACGTGGGTGGGACCAGCTGCAGCGTCAGCTTCGTGTCAGTGCCAGTATCCGTGGTATTAGGGACCAGTTACAACTGCAGCGGATCATCTTCGGCCGTCTTGCCACAGGAGAGTTCACGAAGGCTTTATAAAACTCCTCCCAACCGAGTCAGTCCAAGGATCCTGGACAGACGGTGTGCAACGTCATACTGATAAATGGGCTCGTACTAAAAGGTTCTTCGTGAATTTGGCTTGATTTTGTAATTACTGAAATAACTTGTCTAGTTTCCTTTAGATTCCTCCTCCACTTATGGTCGTACTTACCTATTCTCTGCCGATTAAGGTTCGATTGTATAAAGGTCGATGACTGGAGATTAGTTCTTATATTAGTTCAGAAAATGAGTCCAGTTCACGAATTCGCTGAGTTGTAGTAAACTCAAATAAACTGAACGAGGTTCAAGATTGATCTTAATTAGCACGAGACACTCTTGGCAACACCGCTAAACCAGCTGTCGACACAATTATGGCCCTTGCACACACACCTCCAGATATCAGACACTCAGATCTGTAGCAAACGTTGTGCGTACATAGAGTATCAACTAAAACTACGATTCAGTTCGTGCTGTGTGCTGTCGTTCGGCAGAACGGGAGTAAACGTTATTTAAAAGTAACTCCAGAACTACGAGAGCAGGAAAAGTGTATCTGTGTAGTAGAAACACGAAAGCCTTCTGTAGGTGAGTCTCTACAGTAATTCCTGGGATCAAATCCCATTCATGACACTTATTTTTTACCGGTTTATGCGTCAAATTGTTACATGGCGGAAAATATTCCTGACACGTAAAAGACTTCCCTGACTTCTTTGAAGAAATGTTCTTTGGCAGTCTGCTTCGGCTTTGTTTCTTTGAAAGTGGCAGTCCTATATACAACATTTGTATAGATAGGTGCGATGTACTGTCGGACACGTGCGACACAACATATATTACTCGCGTGCAACCATTATTATGAGACCTTTGTTTCTGAATGAATGAAACTGTGTGTGTGTGTGTGTGTGGGTGTGCGGGTGGGTGGGAGGGGGGGGGGAGGGGCGACGAGATGGTTGTGTTTGCATTAATCTTATTATTTTGTTTATTATTACTACTATTAGCCTTTATTATTATTACTTACGCACATGTGATGCAATTGCTTCTTTATTTTTCTGCTGTGATTCTACGTTCTTGAAACTACAAGTGCATTGCTTAGGCACAGCTGTCATCAACCCGAACTCTGGTGACCACAACAGTGGTTTACTGGGCGTGGTCCTTCTGCAAATAATACACCCTCGCCTCCCTGACATCTCTGAACAGACTGACCGACACAGTCTAACGTGGACAAACAATTGAATACGTGCCTCGTTATGGCCGCCCGCGATAAACATCGCCAAAGATGGATAAAGGAGAGTGCGATAGATTTGCGCCCTGCCTGTTTAAAGGAAACATGGAGGGCTGTGTCGGCCAAGACAATACGCAACCATCCCTATGTGATCAGTTTGACTTCTATTACGAACAGTAAAAACCGTGACCTCAGCAGTTAAGCCCCATAGTGCTCAGAGCAATTCTTTTGTCGGTTAGAAGGAGCCTACAACCAACCTGTCTGCATGCTATACATACTCTTATGACAGCAGGAGCACTCTCGTGGTTATCCCACGCACCCTGACTGCAGTTCTGTACGTCTGTCTGGGGATACGACTTGTTGTGCTGCCATTCATGAGCAGCATTGCAGAGGATCTTTTCCAGCAGTATATCGGTCGCACACGTACCACTTTTGTAACCCAGCATGATTTATTTATTGAATGTCAACATGTTGCTCAAATGACTCTAAGCACTATGGGACTTAACATCTGAGGTCATCAGTCCCCCAGAACTTAAACCTAACTAACCTAAGGACATTACACACATCCATGACCGAGGCAGGTTTCGAACCTGCGACCGTAGCGGTCGCGAGGTTCCAGACTGAAGGGCCTAGAACCGCTCAGCCACATCGGCCGGCCCAACATGTTGCATTGGCCAGCTTGACCACCAGATCTGTCTCCAGTCGAGCACATATGTGACATCATCGCTCGACAACTCTTGCGTCATCCACAAACATCAGTTACCGTCCGTGCATTAAGCGTCCAAGCGAGACAGGCATTGAATTCCATCCCACAAACTGACATCCGGCACTTGTGTAACACAATGTGTACACTTTTGCGTGCTTGCACTCAACTTTCTGGTTGCACAGGTTATTAATGTACTAGCATTTCCCAACTGCAATAGTCTATCTCACGCTTACATTAATCTATGATCTTGCAATATTAACCACTTAAATACGTTACCTAGACAAATGTATATTACTTTACAATAACAATTTGCGATTTTTTTCATCAGTGTATATTTATCTTCTGCGTGCCCTGAAGTTTTCGCACAGCCATCTTCTGAATTCGCGGAGGTACTTAGGAAGAATCCTGTTGTTGTTGTGGTCTTCAGTCCTGAGACTGGTTTGATGCAGCTCTCCATGCTACTCTATCCTGTGCAAGCTTGATCTCCCAGTACCTACAGCAACCTACATCCTTCTGAATCTGCTTATTGTATTCATCTCTTGGTCTCCCTCTACGATTTTTACCCTCCACGCTGCCCTCCAATGCTAAGTTTGTGATCCCTTGATGCCTCAGAAAATGTCCTACCAACCGATCCCTTCTGCTAGTCAAGTTGTGCCTCTAACTTCTCCCCAATTCTATTCAATACATCCTCATTAGTTACGTTATCTACACACCTTACCTTCAGCATTCTTCTGTAGCACCACATTTCGAAAGCTTCTATTCTTTTCTTGTCTAAACTATTTATTGTCCACGATTCACTTCCATACATGGCTACATTCCATATAAATACTATCAGAAACGACTTCCTGACACTTAAATGTATACTCGATGTTAACAAATTTCTCTTCTTCAGAAACGCTTTCCTTGCCATTGCCAGTCTACAATTTATATCCACTCTACTTCTACCATCATCAGTTATTTTGCTCCCCAAATAGCAAAACTTCTTTACTACTTCAAGTGTCTCATTTCCTAATCTAATTCCCTCAGTATCACCCGACTTAATTCGACTACTTTCTATTATCCTCGTTTTGCTTTTGTTGATGTTCATCTTATATCCTTCTTTCAAGACAATGTCGATTCCATTCAACCGCTCTTCCAAGTCCTTTGCTGTCTCTGATGGAATTACAATGTCATCGGCGAACCTCAAAGTTTTTATTTCTTCTCCGTGGATTTTAATACCTACTCTGAATTTTTCTTTTGTTTCCTTTACTGCTTGCTCAATATACAGAGTGAATAACATCAGGAATAAGCTACAACCATGTCTCACTCCCTTCTCAACCACTGCTTCCGTTTGATGTCCCTCGACTCTTATAACTGCCATCTCGTTTCTGTACAAATTGTAAACAGCCTTTCGCTCCCTGTTTTTTACCCTACTTGTTGCTGTCGTGGTCTTCAGTCCAAAGACTTGTTTGATGCAGCTTTCCATGCTACTGTCTCTTGTACAAGCCTCTTCACCTCCAAGTAACATGTGAATCTGCTTAATTGATTCATCACTTCGTCTCCCTCTACGATTTACCTTCAGAATTTGAAAGAGAGTATTTCAGTCAACTTTGTCAAAAGCTTTCTCTAAGTCTACAAATGCTAGAAACGTAGGTTTGCCTTTTCTTAATCTATCTTCTAAGATAAGTCGTAGGGTCAGTATTGCCTCACGTGTTCCAATATTTCTACGGAATCCAAAGTGCTCTTCCCCAAGGTCGGCTTCTACTAGTTTTTCCATTCGTCTGTAAAGAATTCGCGTTAGTATTTTGCAGCTGTGACTTATTAAACTGATAGTTCGGTAATTTTCACACCTATCAACACCTGCTTTCTTTGGAATTGGAATTATTATATTCTTCTTGAAGTCTGAGGGTGTTTCGCCTGTCTCATACATCTTGCTCACCAGATGGTAGAGTTTTGTCAGGACTGGCCCTCCCAGGGCTATCAGTAGTTCTAATGGAATGTTGTCTAGTGCCGGGGCCTTGTTTCGACTTAGGTCTTTCAGTGCTCTGTCGAACTCTTCACGCAGTATCATACCTCCCATTTCATCTTCATCTACATCCTCTTTCATTTCCATAATACTGTCCTCAAGTGCATCGCCCTTGTATAAACCGTCTATATACTTCCACCTTTCTGCTTTCCCTTCTTTGCTTAGAACTGGGTTTCCATCTGAGCTCTTGATATTCATGCACGTGGTTCTCTTTTCTCTAAAGGTCTCTTTAATTTTCCTGCAGGCAGTATCTATCTTACCCCTAATGAGATAAGCCTCCACATCCTTACATTTGCCCTCTAGCCATCCCTGCTTAGCCATTTTCCACGTCCTGTCCATCTCATTCTTGAGACGTTTGTATTCTTATGTGATGCAAAATACGAAGAATGCCTAGTTGGATGTAAGAGGGGTCCTGATGGCCCTGATTTTGTCAGGTTAAATAAATAAATAAAAAATTAAGTAAATGAACATGTCCTCTTATGTTCTACTATTACCATTAGCGGTAAGAAATCTTCTACGGGTTACTGATCACTTAACGACAGCACACTGTACGTGTCTGGGTACTCTAGATTGTGGTGTGGGCCTCCGTGTGGAGTGAACGCCGTGCGCGGATCGTAGAGACTCAGGCGGGGTGTGACCTTTTTATCCGGCCGCCGGCGCGTGTATCGAGTTCCCGTCACGTCGTCACTCGGCGAGCGGCTAAGCGCGCTCCTCCACGCCTCGCCGTGCGCCTCCCCCCCCCCCCCCCCCCCCACACACACACTCGTACACTTGCTCCCTCCCACCCTGCCACCCCCACAGCCGCGCCGGAACGTTGGACTGTGCCGCTGAGTGCAACTCGTAACTCGCGGGCGAAAGTAGGCCCCGAGTGTGAGCTGTCACACGCACCTGCCTGCTCGCCTTGTTTCCAGAAACCGGCGCGCGCGCTCCGCCGGGGAACGCAATACCGCTGGAATTTGCCTCTCGGCTAAAAACTCGCTACAATGGCCGTTCGGCTCCGCACGCCGGGGAAACGAGGAGCCTTGTACCCACTCCGCTCGTTTCCGAATGTTTTCCTCTGTTTTCATCGCTTAAAGGACTGAACTTAGTGCAATCTGCAAAATGTTCCGTATCCGTTTACAGTCTGGACTGCGTGTCGATACTGAGACAAGAGTCATCTCGCATTTTACACTTCTTGCTCTTGCTCACTTACAAATTTAATTGACTTTCACATATCACAACAAATTATCCTGAATAATTGGCAACCACCAGCAAACAGCCCCGGTACAGGGAACAAATAAATGTTTATTAAATACAGTTTATACAAAACTATTCTCCACAATGACACAAAAGAAAGAATGGTTTTTCAATCTGTGAAACGAAATGGATTCTAGCCCTTCAGTAAATGAAACAAAATGAATGATACGATAAGATGATTGTTCCTACCCGCAACTGTCGAATACATTTCTTGTAAAATAAATTATGGTTCGTAAATAACGGAGCCGTTTACACTTCCAGAACCACAAACTAAATAAATAAGTTCCGTGGTAATTGAAAGAGTTACCCACACTTCAGTGAACACAATCTTAAAGTCAGAAGAGCTTTACGTTAAAAACAGTGAATTAAATTTCTATAGTCACGTGTTCTCTTAACGAGCAGAGTCTTGAAATCGTAATACCTTTAGGTTAAAACGGAAATGTAAGTTCTCACTTCAGTTTTAAATCCAAAGCCCCAATCAAAGCTGCAGTCATGACAGATAAACACTTAACAATTCTTACAGCATACTTCACAGAAAAAATATTGACAGCCAACAGTAATGAAATATCCAAGTCTAAAAAGGATAGAAACTTCCAGTCTGACACTGTCTTATTGGGTACAAGAACAACAGTACAATTATACAAAGTGTCAATGAGTACTTAGAGTCCCAGCTGAGGAGGTGTCGATGGCCCAGTCCTTGACTCAGCATGATGGAGACTTTCAGGTTGCTGGCTGTGACGGAACTGCTCTCCAGAGCTCGTGCAATGGCCTAAATAGCCGCCTCATGGACACATAAGTGCGGGGCAATTTTTGCCAGATGACATCGCAGATTTGTGAAGAGGTGGTTTTGCTTAGGACCTATACTATCGCCACGTACACCACATGGTGACCTGGTCGAAGTGCTTCGACGCCTTCAACTGGCCGAGGAGTTCCGGGGTTGCAAAGTTCCATGTGGTCTGCATTCTAGGGGCTGAGATCACTGCAACCTGCACAACAAATAAATTGTGCGCGGTGCCGTCGGCAGCTGATCTCTGGGGCACAATGGCGCTACATTTACACACTGTCACCATCAGTATAGTCACCGCTCTTAAACAAGTGCTCTCCGAGTTGCTCCCACTGCTGAAAGGTGTCCTCGAAGTCTTGTTTTCGAAGTCTGTCACGCTCCTTCTGCTATTCACGCTGGATCTCCGTAATGGTTGCAATATGGCGACCTCTGAGCTGTATCTTCAGTTACTGGAAGGTGATAAAGTCCGCAGGAGGCAAATATCGCGATAAGTGTGGGGCCAGAAGTACAATAATCTTTTTTCTGGTGAGAAACTGGCGTGTGAAGAGAGCGTGGTGACAGGGAACGGAGTCTTCGCAGAGCAGACAGGTTTTGTGCACCATCAGAAGTATGAAATAAGTCTGCTATTAATTAGGTGGACCTGAAACATAAGTAACATTTAACCACAATACCTTTGTCATAGGGAACGATATTGTGAAATTATCATGTAAAATTAAACATCGTTATGCAGTAACGGCAAAGAATCTATATCACTGCATTTGATTGCTGTGAAGCCCTTATCTATACAGAATATTAAAATCTTAACGTCTTATATGTTGGATTAGGGTTGGCGTTGACTAACTACCTGCATAACGAACTTGACAAGTGAAAATCTTGTCTTATTAATCTTAGTTATTCTGAAACATACATTGCTCAAGCATGAGGTGCAACTAGTAAGTGAAGAAAGCATCAGAACGCACCTTGATGACGTTAACGAAATAACAACATCTATGCATGAATACTGTATATTATTATCTATATATATAGCCTCCAAACAAATTATCAACTCTGAGACAAAAATCTCCACATCTCAACGTCTTAAAGGTGAAAATACTTAGCTTTCAATCTTGAGCACAGCACTTGGTAGCACTGTGTCCGAGAAACAACTGTTTGCTTAGACGACAAATATACACGACACGTATACACGAGGTATGTTACTTGTATTTCAGGCTCTACTAATTAACAGCAGACTTATTTCGTACTAGTTATATTTGATAATGGTGTCTGAGCTTCACCGAAACTAGCCATGGAAATTTTCCGTAATTTACTATGACTATAGCGTGACTACTGTACTGAAGTCAAATAAATTTGAAAAAAAAACTCACATTTAGTCGCACTCCTTAAGACAGTCATGTCCAATTACTAAATTACGTGACTGTTTCCATCATTGTTACAAGGATTCGCAAAATGTACCACATTATCCATATTTCATTAACTAATGCATCAGGACAGTTTCATCAGAAATGGTGCTTGACGTAACTTCCACATTGATTCCTCGTTAAACTGCAGGTTGACCTGTTACTAGATGGGTGAGCTCACTATCAGACCGAAGTAAGACAAGCGTACACCACCTAAAATTGAAGCATTCTTGTGATGCTGATGTGGATACATCAGATTTTTGAAAACACACACTTGCACGAGGCCGGCGACCATTTCCTGTCTTCCTCCCTCCAGAGCAGTCGGTAGAGCTGGTGGCGACCGGTGAGAAGAAGGAGGTGGGACAGCGGCCGTTGCTTACACTTCTCTGTCTGCCAACGCCACGTTCCAGGTCGCTACGTTACCTTTATTGTTACGGAACTGCCTCCATTTTTAGTATGACGGCGATATTTTAATCCGTTTAATTTAAACAGTTGAGGACGTCTTTCCGCAACAGAGTATCAACGGGGAGTGGTGGTGGGGAGTGGAGACAGTGGACGAGGAAACGGGGAAGGCGGGGGGGGGGGGGGGGGGGGCTAGGAGGGGCCACTCGTCCACCAGTTCAAAGTCTAGAGGGGAGGGGTGGCCAGATATGGTTTACGTACCCCGACCCCCTCTTTAATTGTTAGAGATCTACATGATCTGCAGGCAGAGCCAATTCCTAAGTGATTTTAGAGGAAATCAGAATGTCCTCCCAGGTACATGAAGTCTTTCAAAATTACAACATTATGAAAAGGATAGATTGCTAGTCGCAGATAGACATAACAAAAAGACTCCTAAACAACTAACATTTAGGTGAAAAGGCCTTCTTTTGCACTAGACAACATACACACACACATTCACGCAAACGCAGCTTACACGCATATGACCACTGTCGAAAATTAAAAGAACGGAATAGAAAAATCATAGAACGAAATTAATACAAATAATAGAAATAGGAATTAATAGGACGAAATTAATAGAATGAAACTGTTTCCAAAAAGAGGGACCTATAAATTTAGGACCGTATTTATTACTCTGAATACGAATCAGTTCTATCTCTTTGTACAGCTAAATAGCACCGTCTGCCTAACCCACCTTCCCACACTATAGGCTTAACAGTTTTGTTGAAAGACGTACGCATAATTTACACGAGACCATATCAATGAATAGGTTTGCTTGCGTGGAATGCATTATGATTAAGATGTCCTCAGCTGTTGTGGAGCCGTTCAGACTGAACAAGGAACAACTGAAATGCAGTACCACAAAACTTTCATAGAACGAAATTAATACAAATAATAGAAATAGGAATTAATAGAACGAAATTAATAGAATGAAGCTGTTTCCAAGAAGAGGGACCTATAAATTTAGGACCGTATTTATTACTCTGAATACGAATCAGTTCTATCTCTTTGTACAGCTACATACAACTGTCTGCCTAACCCACCTTCCCACACTATAGTCATACGTGCCTGCTTAACAGTTTTGTTGAAAGACGTACGCATAATTTTCACGAGACCTCATCAATGAATAGGTTTGCTTACGTGAAATGGATTATGATTAAGATGTACCCGGTCCTCAGCTGTTCTGGAGCCGTTCAGACTGAACAAGGAACAACCGAAATGCAGTACCACAAAACTTTTTGGCAATCTACTCGCGGAAATAAAGTACCTTACAGGCACCGCTACTTACTTCAAGTCCATGTTAAACTGTTGTAGTTTAAGAACCTGTTATCAACAGTAGCTAATTTAATTCTACTTCATCATATAGATAGGAAAAACTTCCGTATTTTGCTACTGGATATTTAATGTTATTTGTGTCTTAACATCCATGATTGACCTGTTCACGCTAGACGTCAGCAGCGATCTATAACACAAAGAAAATTAGTTATTGCTGGTAAACCTTTCGGGGTATAAGATAGCGGTCCACAAAGCTCTTCTTTCGTAACGTTTCGTCCAGAACTGTGCTGGACATCTTCAGACGCGATGCTCCTCCGTTGCGTCTTCCTGCCTTGCAATGTCATCCGGTCATGAAAGCCTTCGTTCTGTCATCAGAAAATTATTTAATTACACATTTTAATAAGAGATTTTTAACCCCTCCACTCCCTTTACCATAATAAAAGTATTGTTAATTTATCCAACTCTTACACAGTTATTGCGTGAGTATTGTAGATCATAAGTCTTCAGCTATTAAAAGTATGAATTGAGAAGAATGCTAACTTCTATCTGTTAATCTCACAACAGGAACTACTTTTCTAAAAACTACATGACAGTTGCCTCCTGCCAAAACGTTACACACATTCCGAGCGAACAAGAACAGGGATATATACGTGTCTGTACGAAGATATGTTTACCTGATCGATATGTTCGATATTATTAACCAAATAATTACAGTTTGATTAATATTTATGAAAACAAAAAGAAATACAGTGTTCTGTTGATTATAATACTAAATCTAAACATGCTCTACTTCACAAATGAATAAAACTGTGCATTACATTATAAATACAAAAATAATTCTGTATCTCATGAAGTAGTTAATCTTGTATCAGCTTTGTGCTTCATCAATACACATTCACGTCAAAATTATAGAAAACATAATTTGCAATTTCGACCCCATTGGATTATGTTATGAAATGTAATGTGGCCTCAGATTCTCTAACTAAAGACGAAAAAATAATGTACTGTACAGTTCCATTACCATTTCTAATGATTCTTGGCAGCTCGTTTGAATTATCTATTTACAAATCCATGCACCTTTTTTTTCATTTTTATTCATTCTTATGTCTCTTCCATGTTCCATGATTCTTCTGTATGAACTAGATGCATGCAGTTCAGGTTTGCAGTTTGTAGGTCACATTTCAATACTTAATTGGAGATAACCTGTTGCACATTGCACGTGGTATTGCTGACGGGCTGTAGCGCAGTCTGGGGGATTATTGGAGCTTTAGAGTGGGTTGGCGGCATGAGGATGGAGGGAGCATGTGTGTGTGTGTGTTTGTTTCTCTTATCGTAATTTATGAATTAGCGAGAATGTTGTCTTTCTGCCGTTGCTTTTTTTTTCATACAGCATATTTTCATTCTTTTATTTATATCGTTCTGTATGAAATATTCTTCCCGCAAAGTGAGCATTCCCTCCTTTTTTGTTATGACAAGACTGCAATGTCAGTTTTCACCACAATGTGGCGGTGGTTTTCTTTTCGTAGATAATCTGCATATGTAGAGTGGGTAAATTCACTCTTTGTAGACCTTATACATTCTCCGTAATTGAGATGTTTGGGATAGATCGACTGCTCGCAATCGATCTCGTTTTCATGAAAATCGCAGATTGCTGAATAGAATTAGACCGGCAATCCTCCCAATTACTGATTCTTTAAAGATTCAGACTCAGACGCTTTGAAATTATGTGTAAAGGTTGTTGTAAGTCTTTATGTGCTCCCATTACCACACATTGCATGGGTATAGTCTGCGTTATTTGAACTCCGTTTAAAGAAAAGCTATATTTTCGCGCGTCTCAATGTTTGTGAGGTCATATCTCGTGACACATTTATCGTGTAGTGATGTAATCTTGCAGGTACATTCAGTGATGTATGTCGATACTACCTGCAAAATATGTTGCGAACAGAGTTAGTAGTACAGAAAAACTGAAAGATCATGCTTGATGCTGAAGTTTTACAGCATATACAGCGAAAATGTACAAAGCGTTACATTTGCAGTTACGTGTAAAGTTTGTTGGAAGTCGCTAAGTGATCTAATTCTCAGATTTTGGGTGAGTAAAATGTGGGTAATCCGGGCGCCGTGAGTTTCATTGCTTTGAGACATGTACACAGTGTCTAACTTCAGTGCTGGACGTATAGTGTTAAACCTTTAACGTAAGAATAGAGCTGCCGATGAGTAGATAACGACAGCATTTAAATTTTAAAGTCGGTCGATAATTGTACGAAATATTGAAAGTCAAAATTTTGTTGGCCCTGGAAGTCATTACAAGGGGCGTTTGAAAAGTCCGTGCAAAGTCCGAGAGATGGCACCACCAGCGCGTATCGAGGTCATGTTTAGATAGTAGTATCTTTGGAAAGAAGACACACCAAGTTTCAGCCATATTTGTCTATTTCTTTGTGTTTGGAATTCGTGTGAATCAAGTAAGTCGAGTGATTGCCAAGAAATATACTAAAAAGAATTTCGTGTAGTGATAAACATTACTTTATGAAATGCAAAACGCCTCAGGAGACTAAACAGAAGCTTGATCAACATTACGGTGACTCTGCACCTTCGATTGGAACAGTTAATAAGTGGTTTCAAAACTTTTGGAGTGGCCATATGGACACAAGTGATGCTGAACATTCTGGACGCCCTGTGGAGGTTACGTCTCCAGAAATCATTGATAAAATCAATGATATGGTGATGGATGACAGAAGACTTAAGGTGCGTGAGATTGCTAGTCCTGTGGGCATCTAGAATGAATGGGTACATAATATTTTGCATAAGCATTTGGAAATGAGAAAGCTATCCGCAAGATGGGTTCCGCAATTGCTCACGCTTGACCAAAAACGCAATAGTGTGAAGTGTTGCAGGCATGGCTTGCAGCTGTTCAGGAAGAATCCGCAGGACTTCAAGCATCGTTTCGTCACTGTTGATGAAAAACGGATACATTTACTCCTGAGACCAAGTAACAATCTAAACAATGGGTTACCAAGGCAGAAACTGCACCAGAAACGGCGAAGACCATTCCTTCGGCCAGAAAGGTTATGGCGACTGTCTTTTGAGATTCGTAAGGGAGAAGCCTCATCGACTATCTGGAAAAGAGTAAAAGTATTACATGTGAATATTATTCATCGTTATTGGACCGTTTGAAAAACGAGCTGCAAGAAAAACGCCAGCGATTAGACCGCAAAAAAAAGGTCCTTTCCCATCACGACAATGCACCAGCACAAACCTCAGCAGTTGTGGTCCAAAATTAGTGGAAATTGGATTCCAATTTTTTCACATCCTCCCTATTCTCCAGTCTTGGCTCCCTCGGACTACCACTTGTTCCCCAATTTGAAGAAATGGCTGACAGGACAAAGATTTTATTCGAACGAGGAGGTGAATGCAGCAACTAATAGCTATTTTGCAGACTTATTCGGAAGGGATCATCAAATTAGAACAGTGTTGGACGAAGTGTATAAGTCTAAAAGGAGACTATGTCGAAAACTAAAAACGGTTTACCCCAAACACGTAAGTAGTTTTTATTTTTGCACGGACTTTTCAAACGCTCCTCGTAGATAGGCAACCCGCGGTGGAAACTTGGTGACCGTTCTAGACGTTCAGCTATTTCACAGCGTCTAGCGTGATAAAGGGCGCTGATGTGTCGCTACTCTTAACAAATAATCTGCAGCAGCGTCACCAGCGGCGTGTGACGTGTGAGTGTGGCGCGCTGTCTGCAGGAACTTCCGTCTGTCCCGCAGGCCCAGCGTCTCGTCGGCCTCGTCGCAGGTGAACGCCAGCGCCAGCGCCGACGACAGTGACAGCGGCTTCCACGGCTACCGCGTGGGGGCGGCGCCGGGGGCAGGTGTGCGCTCCAAGTCGCCCTCCGCCGCGGCCGCCGCCGCCCGCTCCAAGTCCCCCGCCGCCCCCGTGACGTCACGCATCCCGTCTCCGCTGCCGGCGCTCACCGCTGCCAACGCCGCGGCCGCCGCCGCCGCAGCCGCTGCCGCCGCAGCCGCCTCCGCATCCGCCGCCGCGCCCGCTCCCTCGGCGGCGGCCGGTCCGCAGGCGGCCGTCCTGACAGTGCCGCCGCCTCCACTGTACGCCAACGCCCCGCCCAAACCACGCCGCGTCTCCCCGGAGCCTGCCAGCCTGCACCACCACCACCATCACCATCACCACCACCAGCACCAGCAGCACACGCCGCACCACCACCAGCACCATCCCCACCAGCAGTCTCCGCATAAGCCGGAAGAGGTAAGCTCTTCCCATTTTTGTATTGTTATG
This sequence comes from Schistocerca piceifrons, assembly GCF_021461385.2. NCBI lineage: Eukaryota > Metazoa > Arthropoda > Insecta > Orthoptera > Acrididae > Schistocerca > Schistocerca piceifrons. The sequence continues at coordinate 84,300,432 of NC_060144.1, forward strand.
CTGTCTATTCCTTTCAAAAACTGGATAGGCGAAATAAAACTAGCCTGGAAACTTTTCGTGCACCTTGAGGTAGGTAATTCAACTTACATCATCCATACCCATGGAAAACAATGTAAGCTGGGTTGCCCGTCTTTAGGCTCATGAAGTATTTTCCTGGGCAGTTTTATTTTTCCATTCTGTAGTCCAGAACTTATACCGTTCAACGAAATTAAAGGATCACTTTTTCGAAATCCCGTAATGTTTCTCATTCCGACACAGTTTCAGATTTGGCCCAAAGGTGCATACAACCTTCCTTTGTAATGATATAAAAGTGTGGCGCCTTGCGACGTCTTTCTCTGGCTCGACAGTGCTTCGATCACGAAGGTGCCGACACTTGCAAGAAAGGGGCAACTCTCAAAAGCTCGTATGAGCTGTAAGGTGGGTTAATGATGTCACACAGACATCAAATTTCACCACAATTCTTCCCAACGCCACCGTGATGGGAAGTTCGCCACACCCCTTCTTCCCCACATTTACCTATTTTCTGGACGGCTCTGCGATGGAGGTCAGAACCCCAACACCCAGCGTTGAAATCACGCAGTTTTCTTCCCGATAACACTTTTCAGTCACACCGCTACTCGGAATAGACACGAAAAGACCTCAAGGAATTAGATTAGGAAATGATACACTTAAAGTAGTAGAGGAGTTTTGCTATTTGAGGAGCAAAATAGCTGATGATGGTCGAAGTAGAGAGGATATAAAATGTAGACTGGCAATGGCAAGGAAAGCGTTTCTGAAGAAGAAAAATTTGTTAACATCGAGTATAGATTTAAGTGCCAGGAAGTCGTTTCTCAAAGTGTTTGTATGAAGTGTAGCCATCTATGGAAGTGAAACATGGACGATAAATAGTTTGGACAAGAAGAGAATAGAAGCTTTCGAAATGTGGTGCTATAGAAGAATGCTGAAGATTAGATTGGTAGATCACATAACTAATGAGGAATATATTGAATAGAATTGGGGAGAAGAGGAGTTTGTGGCACAACTTGACAAGAAGAAGGGACCGGTTGGTAGGACATGTTCTGAGGCATCAAGGGATTACAAATTTAGCATTGGAGGGCAGCGTGGAGGGTAAAAATGGTAGAGGGAGACCAAGAGATGAATACACTAAGCAGACTCAGAAGGATGTAGGTTGCAGTAAGTACTGGGAGATGAAGAAGCTTGCACAGGTTAGAGTAGCATGGAGAGCTGCACCAAACCAGTATCAGGACTGAAGACCACAACAACAACAACAACAAGGCCTCAGGGTGTGACATAAAGAGCGTCAATGAAACCACTCCTATTCATGCACATGTTCTCATTTTTACACCCCCCCCCCCCCCCCAAAGCAACTGCGTTCGCACAACAGGAGGACGCGAAACAGACGAGTGGGGGAAAAGCAGAAATGCGCGTTGCTGCTTCGAACCGCGTTTAGATTTCGTCGAATGGTCCTGAACGGCCCCCAGTGGTTCCACTCTACATGCCAGAGCAAAAATTACGGTCACAGTACACACCAAAGGGACCAGACCACGTATAATGTGGTTGAAGCCGCACAATGTCCTTGGAAGTAGTGCTGAAACAACGAGGCCCATGGGGTGTCAGCAGAGTCTAAGTCGTACAGTACGTCTTCCTGCTGCTCATTGCACTGCGAACTGTCGTGTTCGACCGCGAAATATTTGGGAATTAACGCCCCAAGGGAAGAGGCGGTTTCATTGACGCTCTTTATGTCATCCCATGAGGCTTTTTCGTGTCGGTTCTAACTGGTGGTGTGTCTAATTTGTCATTCTCGGCCACCCATAAGAAAGCCGCCGGATATCAACGCTCGGTGTTGCGTTTCTGACCTCCATCGCAGAGGCGCTAAAAGAGTCTATGAAACGTTGGTAAGAGTAGGTTTGACGACTTTCCCGTCGTGGGACATGTCCACATTGGCGGCAGATTTGTGGTAAGGTTCAGTGCCAATGAGACATCATTAATCCACCTTACAGCTTACATGAACTTGTTTCTTATGTGTCGATACCTTGGTGTTTGAAGCATCACCGAGCCAGATGGTTACGTCCCAGGGCTCACGCTTTTGCACCACTACAGAGGAAAGTTGTAGGAACCTTCGAGCCAGATTTCAAAGTTATGTTTGGGATGGGAGACAGTTGCGAAGTTTCTAAAAGTGATTCATTAATTTTGCTGCACAGTGTAATTTCAGCAGTACATTAAATTTTCTTTAGGATCATGAGTCTTCTGACAGCCTTTATGTCGCCTGTCGTGACTTTCCCTCTTGTAGCAATCTCTTCATTTCCGAGAACCAATAATGAATTATTTGTTGGATATATTGCACTCTTTGTTTTCCCTTTCAGTTTTTACTCTCTATAGCCGTCTGCTGTACCGTGTAGAGGATTCGCTGATGTCTTAACACGTGTCCTATCATCCTGTCCCTTCTTCTTGTCTGTGTTTTTCACATATTTCCTTCCGCACCTATTGTGCGGAGAACCTCCTAATTCCTTACCTTATCAGTCCACTTAGTTTTCAACATTCTTCTACGGCACCACATCTCAAACGCTTCGAATTTCATCTTTTCGTATTTCCCCACTTCCAAACAATGCTATGCAACTGACGTACATTTTCAGAAATTTCCTCCTCAAATTAAGGTCTATGTTTGATACTAGTAGACTTTTCTTCGAAAGGAATGCCCTTTTTGACTGTGCCAGTCTACTTGTTACGTTCACCTTCTTCGTCCGTCATACGAGGCCTGTCTAAATAGTATCCGACCTTTGGCCACAAAAAATATTTCCAATACCTGACGGGGTTGGGACCCTAATCTCCTCCAAAGCAGGCCCCTTGTGCTTGCACACACTTAGCCCACCGATCCTTCCACTGCTGGAAGTCTTCTTTTGGAATGGTGTTCAGCTCTGTCATCGTGTGCCGCATTATCTCTTGTCTACTCTCAAAACGGGATCCTTTCAGTGGCGTCTTCAATTTTGTAGACTACCAGAAGTCGCAAGGAGCCATGTCTGGAGAGTAGGGAATTTGGCGAACGGATGTAATTCCACGTTTGGCCAAGAAATTTAGGATCAAGTGGGATGAATGTGCGAGGATGTTCAAAAAATGGTTCAAATGGCTCTGAGCACTATGGGACTCAACTTCTGAGGTCATTAGTCCCCTAGAACTTAGAACTAGTTAAACCTAACTAACCTAAGGACATCACACACATCCATGCCCGAGGCAGGATTCGAACCTGCGACCGTAGCCGTCTCGCGGTTCCAGACTGCAGCGCCTAGAGCCGCACGGCCACTGCGGCCGGCCTGCGAGGATGTTGTCGCGATGCAGTTCCCAGTTTTTTGCCGTCCACATGTCTGGTCTTTTGCGCCGAACTGCGTCACGGAGTCGCCGGAGAACATCTTGATAGTATTCCTTTGTCACTGTTTGTCCTTCCGGTGCGTATTGGTGATGCACAATTCCACGGATATCAAAGAAGAGAGTCAGCATCACCTTGATTTTGCTTCGTACCTGCCGCACTTTGTTCGGCCTTGGAGATTCGGGATGCTTCAATTGCGAAGACTGTCTTTTTGTTTCTGGGTGTACCCGTACACTCATGACTGATCTCCAGTTATCACAGTGTTCAGAAAACAGGGATCAGTGATGGTGGTGTCCAGAAGGTCCTGTGCAACGTCGAAACGGAGGTATTTTTGTTCCGGAGACAACAACTTGGGCACGAATTTAGCAGCCACTCGGTGCATGTTCAAATCGTCTTGCGAAATTGCATGTGCAGACTCTTTACTCACTCGAACCTCTCGGGCAATCTCCCGCACGGTCACACGACCATCTGCCATCGCCAAATTTTGCACCCTCTCAACAACAGCTGCGCTCCGAGCAGTTTGGGCCTGCCAGAACGCCGGTCACTCTCCGCTAATGTGCGGACATTTTTGAATGGGTTGAACCACTCCTTAATTTGTGTTACACCCATCGCATCTTCTCCAACCACCTGCTGAATCTTACGAATTGTTTCGCTGTGAGAATCACCAAGCTCTTGACACAATTTGATGCAGTATCTTTGCTCAGCATGTTCAGTCAGCTTGAGAGAATCGATAATCCGACGAACACGTTGAGTAGCACCTCACTCAGCGACCGACAGGCAGCGACTGACGCGCTGGAAGGTTGGGACAAAATTCACGCATGAGCATAAAGGTCTCTTCCTTTACTGTGTGCAGTGGCACCGCGCTATCTTCTATTTTTCGCGGGAAAATCAAAGGTCGGATACTTTTTAGACAGACCTCGTACCTTATTTTGCTTCCAAAGTAGCAGAATTCCTTCACTTGGTCTACTTCAGGGTTCACAATTTTAATGGTAAATTTCTCCCTTATCTCATTTTTACTACTCCTTATCACTTTCGCCTTTCTTTGGTTTACTCAGGATCCGTATGTAATTATACGGGATGTATAAAAAAGAATCATCCAATTAAAAAAAATCATTACTATTATGTTATTTGAGATATGTGCGTTAACAACAAAAGAATCATCTAATTTTAAAAAATCATAACTATTATGTTATTTGAGATATGTGCGTGAACAACATACTGGTGGAAAGAACAAACTCTCGAGTTTTACATGGTTCCTGCTAGGTAGCAGCAATGTCGAGGCCAACGAGAAATTTCCCGTTGGCCTCGCACCAATGTGCACCTACGTCAGTTCTCGTAAAAATGGTGCCGAGACAATAGAAAGCGTTTTGTGTTCTATGTTTTGCGCAGTGCGGGTCACTAATAACTGTTTAGCGTGACTTTCGTATTAGGTTTGGTGTGGATCCTCCTATAGCACAGAGCATTAGACGATGGCATGAACAATTCTGAAAAACAGGTCGTTTGTGTAAAGGTAAATCGCCGGGCCGTCCCCGGGTGTCTGACACAGACGTCGAACTTGTCCGCCATAGTTTCACAAAGAGTCCGCAGAAATCCGTTCGCTGTGCGGCTGGAGACTAATTCGAACGACTTCTTTTGCCAACAGCATCGAGCACAGCCACACTGGCATCTGCAAGTGCGGGAATCTTTAAATCAATGTATTGAACACCTATAAAAAGGTGTGGAAAGAAACGTTTTGAATTTCTCGTCCATCAAAAAATAAAATTCATTGTTTATGTTTATTAGTTTCAGAAACATGTGGAAAAAACGTTTTGAATTTCCCGTTCATCAAAAAACAAAATTCATTGTTTATCATTAATTAAAACTTCCGCGCTGAATTGCCGTGGTCCGTATATAAAACTTCTTCTTCTTCTTCTTCCTGACGTTTCGGTGCCTACTGCGGGCAACATCTTCCGAGGTGAGTCGGCGACTGGCTGCTAGGCGCTGGAGGTCCCGCTTATATAGAGCGCTTAGATGGCGCCACCACTCGTCACGTGCTTTCGACTTTAAAACTATCTCTGGCTAGTGCCATATCTCTCGATTACAGGTAATCGATTGTCACTTCGTTGGTGCAAAGTCGACCGCCATATCTTGTCTAGTTTTAATCATTCTTCCTTTTTTATTAAAATTATTTTCTTGCTTGTAGATCTCTATAGCTTCTCTATACATGCGGGTATCATAATGTGAGGTCCTAGCTATCACGTTTGTCTCACAAATTTTTGTTTCATGATCACCGTCTTTGAAAACGTGTTCCGCTACATCTGATTTGTCAATATGTCCCAATCTATAGTTCCTTTTGTGTTCCGTTAGGCAGGTATTAACACTCTTTTTAGTTGTTCCAATATAGACCATGCCACAGCTACACGAAGTTTTATACACACCTGGGGTAGCTAAGGGGTGCCACACTAGCCAGAGATAGTTTTAAAGTCGAAAGCATGTGACGAGTGGTGGCGCCATCTAAGCGCTCTGTATAAGCGGGACCACCAGCGCCTAGCAGCCAGTCGCCGACTCACCTCAGAAGATGTTGCCCGCAGTAGGCAACGAAACGTCAGGAAGGAGAAGAAATTTTATATATGGACCACGGCAATTCAGCCTGGAAGTTTTAATTAATGAAGACGCTGGCCGTGAAAGCTTACATGTTATGATTCATTGTTGTGCCAGGTCGGTTGATTCTTTTTTATACACCCTGTATATTAGGTATTACGACGGTAATCAGATAAGCAATACACACATTTTCATAAATAATTTTAATTCAGTATGAATGTTTCTCACTGGAGCGGAGAAACTTGTCTTTCCAATTGAACTATCGAGGCTTCACCCACGATCCGTCGCCTAATTTCCAAATTTCACAAGAGCGATGCTCCACACCTTCTTTTACACTGAATGTTCCATGTAATCTTTTTTTTTCCCTGTACCTTACAAAGTGATAACTGAAAGGAAAATTGACTTAGACAGGTTAACTTAAGAAACATTACTCTTTCTGTGCAGTTACGTAATTAGTTCGTTTCGTTATTTGTCTACGGAGTTACAGCAATGAGTCACAATTTTTTAAATAAAACTTTTTTTTCTGTCTGGCAGCTGATGTATTGAAACCAACTGCGAAAATATCAATTTATATCGCATTTCTGTCCATTTTAATGAAGGAGCAGGAAACGTTCAGAATTTTAGTGGTGGATGCAACATGTTGTACGTTATTATTTGTGTTCAGACGGTAGCGGAATATGCACTAAAGTGAGGCATTCATACGAGTGCCCATTGTTCTAAGTGCACAACTCTGTGAGCGTTCTTAACGACCTGAGGGCGAGATGTAAAACTGCTGGTGTCATGGAGTAGCAAGCTTCCTTGATGCGGTGTTTGCAGTGATATCTCCACGCAAAGAAATCTACTGTCGTTAAGTCGGACAACAGCGTGGGTCATTTCTGAGGACCACGGAGGCCTAACCATTTTCCAGGAAAGTTGTTCTTCATTTCTTGCCCAACTTCAGACACAGAATGAGCTTAGTGACCAACGAGTTACATCACATGCGCCTTTAATGTCTAGACTACACATTCAAGGAGAACATGTAAATTATAGACTTCTAATCAAACTGAGTGCCTATGGAGTATCGCCTCAATTGTGCAATTGTGAGTTCCTGATCGTAGTAAGTGGCTGAAAGACGTCGAGCAAAACAGAAGTGGGCGTTCCCTAAGGACGTGTTATAGGACCTAGTCTGTTTTCGATCTATATAAACAACGTAAGAGATAACCTGAGCAGCCTTCTTAGATTTTTTGCAGGTAATGCTGTCATTTACCGTCTTATAAAGTCATCAGATGATCAAAGCCAATTGCTAAATGATTTACACAAGATATCTGTATGGTGCGAAAATTCGCAGTTGACTCTAATTAATGAGCAGTGTGAAGTCGTCCACATGAGTGTCAAAAGGTGATCACTAAATTTCGATTACACGATAAATCACACAAATCTAAAGACTGTAAACTGTACTAAATACTTAGGGACTGCAATCACGAATAACTTAAATTTAAACGATCACATAGACAATGTTGTGGGCAAAGCAAACCAAAGCCGGCGCTTATTGGCAGAATACTTATAAAGTGCAACAGGCCTACTAAAGAGACTGCTTACATCACGTTGGTCCGCCCTTTTCTGCATTACTGCTGTACGTTGTGGAATCCGAATCACATGGGACAGGCGGAGGATATCGAGAAAGTTCAAAAAGGGCAGGTCATTTTATATTAAGGTGAAAGAGAGCAGATAGTGCCACGGACATGGTACGTGAATTGTGGTGGCAGTCATTAAAACAAAGGCGTTCTTCATTGCGGCAGGATCTTGTCGTGAACTGTCTGTCACCAACTTTCTCCTCCGATTGCGATAATATGTTGCTGGCGCCCACCTTCATAAAGAGAAATGATTATCATAATAAAATAAAAGAAATCAGAGCTCGCACAGAAAGGTTTTCCGAGCTCGCCGTTCGAGAGCGGAACGGTAGAAAGATAGCTTGAAGATCGTTCGGTTAACTCTCTTCCAGGCATTTAATTGTGAATTTCAAAGTAAACATGTACAAGTAGATGTAGATAAAAGATAAATACATCTCACTTGTTAGAGTACCTGTGAAGTAGTGTCGACTGATGATTTCGTCTCTAATGACTTCACACCACGCATTATTGGACCACCTCGTTCGGCTACTGACATGACGCTCTCACCTAAGATTTTCCATCGCCCAGTAATGCATATTATGACGGTCCACTGCAACATTGTTTCCGAATGTGCAACTTTATACACTCCTGGAAATGGAAAAAAGAACACATTGACACCGGTATGTCAGACCCACCATACTTGCTCCGGACACTGCGAGAGGGCTGTACAAGCAATGATCACACGCACGGCACAGCGGACACACCAGGAACCGCGGTGTTGGCCGTCGAATGGCGCTAGCTGCGCAGCATTTGTGCACCGCCGCCGTCAGTGTCAGCCAGTTTGCCGTGGCATACGGAGCTCCATCGCAGTCTTTAACACTGGTAGCATGCCGCGACAGCGTGGACGTGAACCGTTTGTGCAGTTGACGGACTTTGAGCGAGGGCGTATAGTGGGCATGCGGGAGGCCGGGTGGACGTGCCGCCGAATTGCTCAACACGTGGGGCGTGAGGTCTCCACAGTACATCGATGTTGTCGCCAGTGGTCGGCGGAAGGTGCATGTGCCCGTCGACCTGGGACCGGACCGCAGCGACGCACGGATGCACGCCAAGACCGTAGGATCCTACCCAGTGCCGTAGGGGACCGCACCGCCACTTCCCAGCAAATTAGGGACACTGTTGCTCCTGGGGTATCGGCGAGGACCATTCGAAACCGTCTCCATGAAGCTGGGCTACGGTCCCGCACACCGTTAGGCCGTCTTCCGCTCACGCCCCAACATCGTGCAGCCCGCCTCCAGTGGTGTCGCGACAGGCGTGAATGGAGGGACGAATGGAGACGTGTCGTCTTCAGCGATGAGAGTCGCTTCTGCCTTGGTGACAATGATGGTCGTATGCGTGTTTGGCGCCGTGCAGGTGAGCGCCACAATCAGGACTGCATACGACCGAGGCACACAGGGCCAACACCCGGCATAATGGTGTGGGGAGCGATCTCCTACACTGGCCGTACACCACTGGTGATCGTCGAGGGGACACTGAATAGTGCACGGTACATCCAAACCGCCATCGAACCCATCGTTCTACCATTCCTAGACCGGCAAGGGAACTTGCTGTTCCAACAGGACAATGCACGTCCGCATGTATCCCGTGCCACCCAACGTGCTCTAGAAGGTGTAAGTCAACTACCCTGGTCAGCAAGATCTCCGGATCTATCCCCCATTGAGCATGTTTGGGACTGGATGAAGCGTCGTCTCACGCGGTCTGCACGTACAGCACGAACGCTGGTCCAACTGAGGCGCCAGGTGGAAATGGCATGGCAAGCCGTTCCACAGGACTACATCCAGCATCTCTACGATCGTCTCCATGGGAGAATCGCAGCCTGCATTGCTGCGAAAGGTGGATATACACTGTACTAGTGCCGACATTGTGCATGCTCTGTTGCCTGTGTCTATGTGCCTGTGGTTCTGTCAGTGTGATCATGTGATGTAACTGACCCCAGGAATGTGTCAATAAAGTTTCCCCTTCCTGGGACAATGAATTCACGGTGTTCTTATTTCAAGTTCCAGGAGTGTATGTCGCCGCCATGTCGTTCAGTAGACATATTGTGTTGGGCATTCAGGAAATGGACATTATTTGAATACCTCTGTTAGATGAACATTCCGCCACTAGAACATACATTGAACGCAGGCGATTATGTACAGCGCATTGAACTGACCCTAAAGCTTTCCATGTTTCTAGCTCCCTAACAGAAATTGGCATAAATTTGTTTTAAATTGATTTGTACACAATTGGTTTAAATGCTGTGGCTGTTCAAACATAAACATTCCATTGGCTGTTAAAAATAAACAAACGGCGCTTGTGTAGTTAGGAAAGGACACTGTGAACGTGACGTTGCGTCAGCCAGCTGTCAGTTGCTTTCGTTAGTGTGTATAAAGCGAGTGACTAAAATGGTCCACGTTATTGCGCCTCGTGCCAGATGCGGTGCGTGTTGTGCCATTCGCTTCCTGCACGTGGAAGGCGTCAATGCCGCAGACATTCGTAGTCGATTGTGTTATGTGTATGGCGATGGGGTTGCGAGTGACGGTGCTGTGAGGGAGCGGTGCAGAAAAGTCAAGGCTAGTATCACAGGTGTGCATGCTGAAGGTGTTCGAGGAAGGCATTAATGTGTGATGAATGGACTTCCACAGTATCGTGACGAAACTGAGCGTAAGAGACGTCGGATCTCAGTTTCTGTACTTTCTGAAGATGTACCTCCTTAACAATGTCTGTTTTGTGCACGTTGGGTAGCACGTTGGGTACCAAAACGTCTAACCGATATTCACAAAACTGAAAGAATTGGCTCGCTCGTGACATTCCTTCACCGCTACCGAGAAAAGAGGAAAGAATTTCTGAACAGAATCGTGACCAGGGACAAGCTGCGGGCCCAGGAAGTGAACTCTGAAACTAAGAAACAGCACTCATGCTCCCAGTACACACCCCAAAAACTTGAAGCACACGCTGTGAATCTGCAAAAGGGTGGTTACAGTTTTTTGAGGTCACAAAGGAATTTTGACAACAGATTTCATGATAGTAGCGCGTGACAGCACTGTGCAGTGACAGATTTATTGTTAGGCTCTAACAAAGCTCCGAAGGTCAGTCCAAAGTAAATGACGCGAGACAACTACCGAGGGCATCATTCTCCTTCACGACAATGCGCGACCCCATACCACGAATGGACCTACGTAAAAACTCAGATTTTTTGGCTGGGAGATATTTCAGCATTCTCCATATAGTCCAGACTTGGCACGAAGAAGAGTCTGTCATTTCTGTCCCAAGATGAAGGTCTGGCTCGCGAGTCAGACTTCATGACCGACGAATAGCTGAAGGGCGCTGTCAGTAACTAGCTGAAGTCAAAACTTCATCTCTGATGAAAGGATAAATAAGCAGATGTCACGATAAGACAAATATTTGAATTTGGGTGGCGACTATGTAGAGACGCAGTGTCAGCATGTAGGTACAGTAAGTTTATAAGCCGGCCGCTGAGGCCGAATGGTTCTAGGCGCTTCAGTCTGGAACCGCGCGACTACTACGGTCGCAGGTTCGAATCCTGCGTCGGGCATGGATGTGTGTGATGTCCTTAGGTTAGTTAGGTTTAAGTACTTCTAAGTTCTAGTGGACTGATGACCTCATACGTTAAGTCCCATAGTGCTCAGAGCCATTTGAATCATTTTTTTGTAGTTTATAAAAAAAAGTTTTCTATTTTTTTACAGTAGCCAGTCGGAGATTAATTTATGAATAGTCGTCGTACATTGATACGTACGTGATACCTGATAAAAACACTGTTCCATAATAAACTTATGACTCGTTGCTGTAACTCTCTGCCAAATAACTAAATAAACTATGTTCATAAGCCTGCAAAAAGAGTTACGTTTCATCCGTTTACTTATCTCAATAAATGTTGCTACCCCTTATAACTTCGTAATTTACAGAAGAAAAAACGTTATCTTAAAATTTCTTTATAACTGGATTGACTTGGTGTGGTTCATTTTTCTCTCCACTCTCTTTTCCAATGGGCTCTGCCAACGAGTGACAATTTCTTAACTAATTCGCTCTGCTAACGTTATAATTAAGCCTAATACGACGAGAAAGAATGTGAGTTCTTGAACGAACAACTAATATACATTCCGCCAGCCTCTTTTCAATTTGCACTTGTCTTCCATGGTACGTTTCCTCAGAGAGAAAACATTTACGACGATATGGCGGCGTACTCCAAACTAGGCATCCCTAGTTTTTGCAGAATCCTGAATCAGACTAGATGAATCTGTTCTTTGTGCCAGGCAGCTGTTGCTATCTTAGTTCTTTGTCTGTTTCAGTCCCTTCAACTGGCAATATTTAAAGCAATGATATGTGATACTAAAAAGAAGCGGGAAGTCTTAATATTTGCTCTGAACTCATAATGTAGTAAAATGATGTTGCTCGAAACCAAAGGGCAACAGAATATTTTCCCACGTATGTCAGCGGGTGTAGAAGACACATTTAATCCATTACAATCCATACTCAATGTGAAAGCTCATTGCACCTGAAAAAGATTACAGTCATGTACCTGCCCTAAACAGGGTGGAAGGTGCACATCGGAATCACCTGTACAAGAAGTTAAATACACGCCAGTGGTTGTTCTAAATGCAGCAAACCAAACGAACTGTGTAACTCGAAAATTTATGTAATTTGCGGCCATCCTTCATGAACTTCTAATTTCTTCTTATTTTTCTTAGATTAACAATAATCCAGAGCTGCTTTGCACATTTCGTACACTTAATTGTAATTATTATTATTCTGTTATTTGCGTATGGCCCTGGTGTCTCACACGGTGCTTTTAGACTCGTTTTCCTGGTGTCCATATGGGTCTCATTCTCTCTTTTGTCTTTCTTCAGCTCTCCCGATCCTGATTTTCTTTTTGTGACTTCATTTTCCAGTTCCAGTCTGATCCCTTTAATCCCACAAACCATTTTCCAGTTCGACAACCCAAGAGCTTATCTTCTGACTGGACACATTCCTGTCTACCATTTCCACTGCTTCTATCTGGGCTTTCTTATCATAGTTCTTATATTTCCGGTGTGTGAGGTAATCTTTTGTGTCAGCCTCACCGTTTGTAGTCATTGAAAATGGCGTATAATAATAGTAATTATTATTATTATTATTACTATATACGTCTCGGCATCTTACACCAATGAAAATCTTTTGAAGTTTACATATCATGATCCATTTCTTCACCATCCTTTCTTCTTGTTCATCGGCAAGTTAATCTGTTAAGAGCCCTGTAGTTTTAAAGTTTCGAACACCCAATAGCTTCATGGCGTCGTTCAACTTGTCACTTTACTTCATGCAAATTTATCAATTCATTCAAGATACTTTGTACATTTCACAGTTAAACACCGTTTACTTTCACTCATTTTGGGTTATACTATTGCACTGAAGATAGTAGTCGAGCAGCATGGAGTATGTAGACTCATACTAGTAGCGTCGTCATTGGAACACGACCATTGATACGGAATTGCTAGGTGCTTGCGCAGAGCCAGCTATGACACCGCAAACAGGATACCAGTGCAAGCCCGTTATATAATCAGCTTAATTTGTACAGTGTTCTGTTCACCCCATATCTGGTGTTTAATGATGTAAAACAAAAGAATTTCCTAGTTAACTAGCACAAGATACCATATTGTGACCTGGCATGAACTGCATTTTGAAATTATTCTGTTCATTTTTAATAAGCTTTTCTTCCGTTTTTGGCCTTCACGTATTATCTCCTGTTTACTGTGCTAATTTAGGAAAGGTTTATGTTGCCTTTTAATAAAATTTTAATAATTAATGAGAGCCGTTGGCGCATTCAACTTAACAGTGCCGACGTTGGTATTCACACCAGACCGTGCGTAACTCATTCAGTTGTTACCATTATCATGTTGGCGTGGGGAAGTATCGTCCGAAATACCGTTACGCGTACCAAGGATTCAGCATTTCCGTTCGGAAGTTATCGACCGACCATTCATTCTGCCGTATCGAACAGTTATCCAGCGACAGCTACCTGTTCTTACGCTGGAGACAATGGCTTGGCGTAAAACAGTTTGAAGACAATGGGAACTCAAGACCATCGTTGTCAAATGGTTCCATTCCCGGAACACACACCATCAGATTATTTGACTTGTCGCTCTAACGAAGTAAGCGAGTGTCAGCAATATGTCTCGTGGTCTTATCGTGGTGTGTTTACCTTCTGCCGTTAGGTCAGACGATAGAAATGCCACTTGCACACTTAGAGTAGCAGATTGACGGTGACCAACTTTAAACAGAACTTGATTAATTTTCACACACATTTATTAAAATAATAACAAGCATTAAAATTACTTAACTTGGGTCTGGATGCTATTTACAATTGACAATCTGAAGTTCCTGTGGTATTGGTACGTTAATCTTATTCTCAAATATATCTCTGATACTTGACGAAAGTGTCTATACATTTATCTTCATGGTTATGTACAGGAATATGGTAATCTTATTAGGCGCAGACTGAAACTTGACTATAGACTGGTACAGACAAATGTAGAACTCTTACACACTGGTACAGGCTAATGCAGACTGGTGCAGACATGCAGACTGACTAATCGGAGGTCTGTACACTCGTTATAATACCACGTGCGTTCATGTATCACTGCGCTAGTGTTATCCGCGAGGAGAAAAGGTTCTACGTTAGCAGCAATCTCATTGGCTGCATTAAATATTAATACGCGGATCGGCGGAAGCGGAATTTGGTCCGCCTCTATGGCAGCGCCATCTCGTAGTGCGGAGACGGACGAGCGCTGCGCCTGCGCTGTTGTCCTTAGCGGGGCGCGCTCTATTGGGAAAGTTGTGTACGCTCTGATTACGCGGAACTATGTACACAACAGAAAAATTCTATGCAGAGAGTTTGAAGACATAATTCAGCGGAGTTTGAAGAAGATAATGCAGCGTTACGAAAAATACTAAAAAGTAAACGCTGATAAAGTGGAAAACAGAAATAGCTTTGTGCGGAACTATAAACGCCATTAAAACCTTTTCGAACGAATACAATGTGTAGTTCTTAGTATTAGAACGACGCAATTCTCTCATGGTATGTCACACTTAAAGTTTAAACTGGGAGCGTACTCGGGAAAAGGCTAGGCAAATACGGTCTTCTGTGAACAACGCAGCTATTATCTTGAGGCACTGTTCAAGTATTCACCAAATGATTACATTCTTTGCCTATCCCTCTTGGTGTGGCACCTCGTACTGTATTGACAAGAAGTTCATCTTGATTATAGTTAGTGTGTTCACTTACGACTGTTTCTTGAATATTTTCGTCAGTCTGGTAGCCTTAGCCAGTTTGATGGAAGGAAGACATTAATAAAAATCAAGAGCTACGCGAGTCATTACAAGCTTCAGCGCGAGAACACGAAAGAAACGATCATCGGAATGAAGTACGAGAAATGAGTTGTGCATCAGTAAATGGGTTGTAAGATTACTCAAGAAATATATCACCCTTCCTGGCACTTACCTCGCGCAGTGAATTAAAACTTGAGATAAAAACGAATCAGTGCCGCAACTGTTTGTCACACACCATTTGTAGATGCATAGCACGCGAGCAAACTGTCAGTACTTTATGGTGTGTCGGCAGTGATCTACTGGATGCGTGCTCAAATGCCAATGGAAAGCTCTGCGCTGAAACACATGATGTGTACCCGCAGGAAACGGGATGAACTATTTTCTGAGCGCCGGCTGGAGTGGCCGAGCGGTTCTAGGTGCTACAGTCTGGAACTGCGCGACCGCTACGGTCGCAGGTTCGAATCCTGCTTCGGGCATGGATGTGTGTGATGTCCTTAGGTTAATTAGGTTTAAGTAGTTCTAAGTTCTAGGGGACTGATGACCAAAGAAGTTAAGTCCCATAGTGCTCAGAGTCATTTTTTTTTATTTTCTGAGCACAGAGCATGGACTGACAGTACGCCAAAGAAAGACGAAAGTAACGAGGACTAGCACAAATGATCCTAGCGATAAAATTTAACATCAACAATGTAGACAATGTAGCAGACGCAGTGAAAGAAATGCGCTACTTTGGAAGGAAGATAACGCACGAAGGACGATGCGAGGGAGACATCAGAAGCAGAACGTTTCAGGCAGACTGAGCACTCCTCACAAGAGCAGCTTACTGGTGTCAAACATAGGCGTCAATGTAAGAAATCAATATATGAGACTGGGGGTTTGGAACACAGCACAGCACGGGACACTGTGGAAAAACCGAAAAGGAAGAGAACTGAAGCCTTTGAGATGTGTTTCACACGGAAGCTGAAAATTCAAATGGTTCAAATGGCTCTGAGCACTATGGGACTCAACTGCTGAGGTCATTAGTCCCCTAGAACTTAGAACTAGTTAAACCTAACTAACCTAAGGACATCACACACATCCATGCCCGAGGCAGGATTCGAACCTGCGACCGTAGCGGTCTCGCGGTTCCAGACTGCAGCGCCAGAACCGCGCGGCCACTTCGGCCGGCAAGCTGAAAATTAATGAAATGAGAATTTCCTCCGCATAATCGGCGAGGAAAGAAACATACGGAAAACATAAACCAAAGGAAGTGACAGGATGATAGGGCGTATGTTAAGGGTCCTTTCTCCTCAGTCAGCCTATAATACAAGTGATTTTCTCATTTTTGTGTAAAAACTAATGAAGCAATCAACGTAAATCTTTTCGCGCATTATTTATGGATTGTTGCATAACATTTTCTGATTTTTAAGGAACTCCAGTCTTCATCAAGGCCTCCATCCGAGGAGTTAAAGTTGCTCTGTCAAAAATGAGGTGTGTCCATAACGGAAGTCTGTGGTCTGCGAATCGTATCTGAAATCGAAATTCAAATGAGTTCCTCAATCTATAGGGTATTGCACACGAAGCAGTGGTAGCTGTAGTTCCTCGAAATCTGACAAAATTATAAAATGGGGGTAGCAATCGCCGACATAGTGTAACTGAGGCGAAATAAGGGGAACCAGCTCGCATTTGCCGAGGTAGATAGAAAACCGCCTTAAAGACCATCCACAGGCTGGCCGACACACTGGACCCGGGCGGATTCGTGGTGGGGATCGGCACGCCTTCCCGCTCGGGAAGTAGCGTGTTAGACAGCGTGTCTAGCCGGGCGGGCTGAGCTGAAGTAAGCGTGTGAGTGAGGCCCGCGCCTGCTGCAGAGTGGGCAGAGACGCCCCGCCTCTGTGAGTGACCGGCTGCCGCGTGGCGGGTGTCGGCAGGCAGCGTACGAGTCGCGCGTGGCGCGGCCGCAGGAGCCGTACCGGCCGCCGCCGCCGCCCATCGGCGCGCGCGCCAGCCACGTGGTGACGGAGCAGCAGCAGCAGCAGCAGCAGCGGCGCACGCCCGACGCCTACAGCCGCTCGCAGCCGCCGCCGCCGCAGCCCGCGCGGGCCCCCGCCACAGCGGCGCACCGCGACTACGAAGACGTGTACGACCCGCGATACCGGCCCGCCGCGCACCCTGCCTACCTCAAGGTAAACACGCCGCACCTCCCCTCTCTCCACCCCCTCTCTCTCTCTGATACACACACACACACACACACACACACACACACACACAAAGAGGACACCCATTTAAAGTACAGCATATGTCAAAAGTATTCCGCTTACTAAATGAAGCTCATAAAACTGATATGTCGGAAGAACTGGAGGTATATTCACGAGACAAAGTATTAAAAGAGAAACTGGAAAGTGAATCACTGTATTTCATCTGATGGTTCGACCAGTATAGATAAATAGAAATAGTGATACATGGAAATAAATAGCTTTGTAAATGCACAGGGTGAACATTAATAAAGGAGACAATCCAAAGAGGATAAGAATTGGAAGGGCAAAAGATGATATTAGCTTAAACTGCTTGGGATTCGCTGATGATCTTGCTCTCCTAGCCAACACCGTTCAAGAAGCCAGGCAACAAGTGAAATCACTACAAGAAATAGCAGAGAAAGTAGGCCTTAGAATATCATTTGAAAAAATGGAGATTATGCTAACTGATCCACCACTTGCAAACAAAATTACAATAGGAGAACAGGAAATCAAAATTGTTGATAAATTTAAATATTTAGGCGAAATAATAACATACAATCTAAATGAGAAGCCATCATGGCAAAATAGAATAAAAAAACTGAACTATGCAAATTACATTACCAAAACTACATACAACAAAAAAAACCTATCTATAGATGCAAAATTAAAACACTATAAAACAGTTACACAACCAGAAATAACGTATGCAGCTGAAACTATCTTCAAAACAACTAATACAGCAGAAATTGACAGAATACTAAAAATAGAAAGAAGAATAATTAGGACATGTATAAATAAACAGTATAAAATAAATGGACATTGGAGAATAGCATCAAATGAAACAGTATATAAGAAAATAGAACCAGTCATGAGCACAATCAGGAAGAAACGCATCTCATTCTTTCGATATCTGATGAGAACTCCAGAAAACAGAATTAGGAAAAAAATAATACAAAAATTGTGGAATAGCAAGAGCGACATTAAATGGATCACAGAAATTAAGGAAGATATAAAAGAACTTCAAGTTACAGTAGATGACCTAAAAAACAAGACAGAGAAAACCAGAATACTGCAAGACCCGCAAACCAGACTACAAATGAAAATCAATAAAAGGAGTACAGGAAGAGTTGTCTCAGATGAAGAAAGAAAGAAAATATCAGAAAGAATGAAGAAATATTGGGCAGACAGAAGAGCAAAACACCTTTCATATAAGAATAGCCTCTAATAATTATATTACCTAAATATATTAAGTTATTGTCGAACCAAATTGTATCCATGTGTAACAACTTGTTTAGAACTTTGTATTTTTGACTACAGTGGTCCAATGAAGGCCATAAAATAAATAATAATAATAAAAAAAGGAGACAAACTTCAGGACGGATTCGCGACTAAAAATAGAGGGAAAAAATCCTATGAACATGTGTTCGGAAATGCATCGTTGCCACGGCAGATGGCGCTGACGAATGAAAGTTCCTCTGACCATGTGCTGTGTGTTGCCCCCGGAGCGTACTGTAAGCAACAAAAAGGTTCGTCGGTAAAGTGGGCTCAAAGCATAAATTTCAAAATATTGATGGTTTGGTGGAAAAACCATCAACAAAATCATTCCCATAATGGGAAATCCGCTTCTGGTAATCCTTGCACTCGTTTCAGGTGGTAGGGCTAATATCGGTTGCTCTGCACGATACACATAACCGTATTTGGGTTTACACCATATTGGCGGACCACTTGCCTGGAGCTTCTACTAGGGTTCGGCTCAAAACCCTGTAGAATCCGGTCCTCCAAATCTGGTGTACGCACACTCCGCCGCTACTCAGCACGTTCCTCGTGGTCACACAAGTGCACAAAAAGGAGCTGAAATCTTGTGTGATGTGGTTGGTGTCTGTGAGGGTACTTGTTTTGGCTCACCCGTGCTGCCTCTCGACCGTTTCCACCTGGTTGGCCATGCACAAACTCCATCTCGGCTTGTTCCCGACATGAATACCAGACCATTCAGCTGCTTACAGTGCGCTGCGTCAATCACACGGCCTGCAACATACAAGGAACTCACTGCACGTTGTCACAGGAACTTTCGTTCGTCAGTGCCATCTACCGTGCCAACGATACATTTCCGGTTCCATGTTCATAAGACCTTTCTTCCTCCATTTCTAGTCAGGAATCCGTCCTGCAGTTTGTCAATTTTATTACTGTTCACACTGTTTGTAAGCAAATAATGATACAGAACATTAAGAAATATATCTTCTGTACGGAAGAATAGTACGAAAAAGAATAGCACGAAAGAATAGTCAGGAGACATGTCGACAATATGTAATATATCTTAGTAGCTTTTGCTTGTATGTTTGCTGTTTTCATTCTGTGCTGTGCACAAAAATTTTGTGTGGTATTTAGCATGTGTGAAGCCAAAAGCGTAAGTGGAAATTCCCTACATTAAGATCGATGATCAATTAGAAATTACGTTTGTTTTTATATATTAGAGTAAGGACAATAGAACAATGCGTTATCCCACAATCGAAAACTTCAGCAAAAATGGCATAGCACACAAAACACTGACTTGAAGATGGGAATAATTTTCCGAAACGTGTCGTGTGAAACGTAAATGTAAACAATATCGTGACAGGTACTACAGAAGATCTTTTCATAAACGAACCCAGTGTCAGGGATACAGGACTGTGGGTGTTGTTGTTCCGGTGACAGGCGGAAGCGCCTCCCCCGGCGCCCTCCGCCGCCGCCGCCGCCGCCGCCGCCCCCGCGGGCGGGCTGCCCCGCGACGTGCTGCCGCCGCCGGCCATGTACCGCACGGCGCCGCCCAGCCGCCAGCAGCCGCCGCCCCCGCGGCCGCACAGCGCCGACCTGCTCCACCTGGACCCGCGCCGCACCTACCCGCCCCCGCCCGCCCACGCGCCTGTGAGTATCGCAGCCCGGCGCGCCGTCGGCGCCTTCTCCACACCACACTCGCAAAAGTTCCCCTTGATCGGCAGCGCCGAAAAACCCTAATTAATTGCTCGAAATCAGTTTCCCACCACGTGCTCACTTGCGAAAATTTGTCGTGCTCAGATTTAAGGCAGCAGGGAATGAAAGAAACTATTTAAAACTAAAAGTTGAAGAAAAAGATATCTTTATCGGAAAATACACTGACGGAAACGGAAACTGTTTCACAGTGAAACACCAGCGCACTATTTATCGAACTCTGCGAAGTTATTCGTGACATACACAGGTTGTTTAGGCTTCCTTTCCGTTCTACGTATATATAGAGTGAAGCGAAATTCGTGCACTCGGGCTTCGCAGCGCGACTTCTCGAATGCCAGCGATAAAAAAATGTCTGTCGCAAAATTTCATCCGGAGAGTGCATCCGGCAGAAAAAGGACGTTAAAGAGTGGCAATCTGGCAACACTACAACCACACGTACGGTAACTAGCTTTGTCAGGACGTGTTAGTTGTGCGGCACAGTTGGTGCAGAGCATACAATTTTGGGTTCGCATGCAGGAGGTCGTGGGTACGATCCTGGGTTGGGGCGCAATTTTTATTTGCTAATTTCATTCTGACATTTCATACTGTAATACACGCCGTTTCTTACGTCACATGTGTCCTAAATTTACAACATTTTCTAATTCTGAACGTAACAAGTACGTGGTTAAGACAAATAAGAAATAGAAACTGAAGTTGAAGCAAATGACGTGTCATAGGACAGAATAACTACAAAAACAATGTCAATTTCGAGATGCTAAACATGCGCCAGTTCCATGTAATGCGCATTACCTCTCTGACAGATATTGTTGTGCACGATTCATACCGACGTTGCTAATTGTGAGATGTTCTCTTTCCAATTACACTGTGTGTCCCTAACGGTAACAGACGTGATGTTTCCACAGTCCCACCGATAGAATAATAATAATAAGGCATTGAAATACGTACTAAACAGTATGCGGTTACCAGGCTCAGTGTTCAAAGGCATGGGACCATGGTGATAACACATACAAATAGTAACCGGGTTTGGATATTTTTCGTAAAGTACATTGGTAGTCCTATTGGTAACGTAAGGCCATAACGAAATGTACGGACCTGAACGAGGCAAGAATAATAGTTGCTACTAATCTCTGGGAACCAGTGGAGGAGGATACAAAGAAAACAGGTTTCGCATCAACTGGATGAGGTAATTGTAAAATTCCATGACATGAAAAGGGCTTTTTTCGAAGCTGACCAATCTTCCATTTTTTACGATTGTAGTATGTAAGTGCACGTGTTTTCTAGAGGACCCGCTGCAATCACTGTTGACGATTAAGATGCCAGATACCGTACCACCTGCACTATATTTACCAAATAAAAAACATAGGCCTCAATCCAGGATCGAACCATCCACCTGCTGCATGATAACTCAAAACGCTATTCACTGCACCAACTGTACAGCACAAAGACTGGGTGCTGACAGAGGCAGCTACCGTACATGTGGTTACAGTGTTGCCAGATTGCTGCTCTCTAACGTCCTTTTTCTGCCGGCTTCTTTTGACACCTCTGCAATGTAGTTCAAAACCGCGATATCCAGCGCTGAAATCACGCGGCTTTCTTAGCAATCTTGTCGTGCTCTCCTGATGTCATCCAGAATATGACGAGAGTTTCTACGATGACATACTACAAGTTTTAACTCATCCCGAATACGCTCGGCAGACTTCATGGCTGTAGGGTCAACAGGGTATTTCATTCTGTTCATTCCTGCCTCCTAAAAACAACTTTTGTCGAGGTAGGCGCGTTGTCCTCGTGCATTATTGTCTTGAAAACCGAACCCATCGCCGAAATATGAATTGTAGGGCTGGACTATACACTGCCCGTTGAGAAGTAAATGGATATCCACTGCTGGAAGTTAATATAAGCTGTGCCCACCCTTCGCCTTCTTGACGGCTTAACCTCTCCAGGGGACACCTTTAGTCTGTGGAGGATTAGCACCAGATTCTTTCTCAAGAGGCGAAACCGGAGAATGTAATAATGTAAGACGCTACGTTCTGGAGGGAATTCGTGGTTCTAGCCCATCTCAAAGATGTACGATTGCTTTCAGATAGGGACTCTCGGCCAATCCTTTTCAGGAACGTTATTGTTATTTATGACAGGGTGCATTCCCATGCTGGTACAAACAGTCATCGTGTCTGAACTGTTCCTCAGTTTTACGCAGTACACAACTGGTGTTAAATATACCCTATCCTTAAGCACAATATGGAGACTACACACTAACCATGAAAAACATCCACATACCGTAACACCACCTCCTGCGTATTTCACTGCCGGCATTGCACAGGATGGCAGCTAACGTCCTCCAGGTATTCGCCAAAGTTACAACCTTACGTCGGATTTCAACAGGGTATGACGTCATTCGTCACTCTGAATCACTCGTTTCCAGTCGTCCACCGCCCAGTGCCGTCGCTCTTTGCACTCCGTCAATCGTCCCTTAGCACTGACTACAGAAATGCGTGGCTAATGAGGAGCATCGCAACCATCCTAGCACGTTGTTTCTAACTCCCTACGCACAGTCATTGTTCCATCTGGACTGCTGGTGGCACTATGGAACTCGCGAATGATTCCTTCCGCTGATTTCATGTGGTTCTTTATAACCATCCTCCGCAGAGCTCCACAGCCCATTTCCGTCAGTTAATGAGGTCCGGCTGGTCTTAGTGTAGCTATGGTTGGTCACATAACTAACATTCGACTTGGGCAGCTTTAGAACGACTAAAATGTCCCTGATCGATCTTGTAGTCAGATAACGTACAGTAATTAGTCCACGTTCCACAATTAGTAGTCCACTTGCGAAATTACGGAGAGTAGTCCACTTCCCAAGTTACGGAGCCTTCTGGTGTTACTGCCGGCCGAAGTGGCCGTGCGGTTAAAGGCGCTGCAGTCTGGAACCACAAGACCGCTACGGTCGCAGGTTCGAATCCTGCTTCGGGCATGGATGTTTGTGATGTCCTTAGGTTAGTTAGGTTTAACTAGTTCTAAGTTCTGTGGGACTAATGACCTCAGCAGTTGAGTCCCATAGTGCTCAGAGCCATTTGAACCATTTGAACCTCTGGTGTTACTCCTGTACTGACAACACAATAATCCCTACCGCCTTTTATGCTGGCGAGATAGGCTCTCGTGACATCTGCTGGTCAGTTCCGCATTACATAGGAGTGTCGGAACACTTTTTATCAGGTACTGTAGGTTGGAGGATTTTGCAATGTTTGTAGAGTCCTTCCAATGGCGCAATTCCTACAGGTCCCAGAGGAGAACATCTAGTAGGGCGTTCAGATGCCATAGGTAGGAACGTCAGCGAGCATGAACGTTAGGGCTGGACGTGTGCTCTCCTAGCGAAACTGTTAAGATGACTACTCTCAATAATGCTGACGTAAATTTTTCAATAGCTACACCTGTTTCGACCGATTAGCCGTAGATATTCATTGGTTTCTTCGAAGCGTGCTGGACGTTAACGTTCACATGTGGCCGCTACTAGTGGACTCAATGCTCTAATAGTACCGTCATGGAAATACCGACTCCTAGCATGTTGTGACACATTCATCATACTATCAGTATTTAATGACTAATCAGTTGAAACTGGAATACGCATTAAACGTTTCATGTCAGCATTGACTGCATCAAACTTTATACCGTATGGGCAAAATGAAACTGATTCAGTAAATATTTCACGCATCTTAAGGTAGGCAACGCAACTTACATTTTCTGCCCCAACTGCATATGATGTACTCGAATTTTTGAATGACTATCGAAAGGTGTGTGAAACATTTTCCAGGCCAGTTTACGACCCTGCATATAAAATAATGTGCAGAATGGTGCTCTTTGCCAATAACATTGGAAATATGAACAGTGCCATTACGTACACATTGTACTGTAGGTTCAGCATTTCTGAACGGGTTGCACTGACATTTCTCTGTATCTTCTTTGATTTGTTGCCCATCGATATATTCCTCCCGTTACAGTCTATTTAATTAATTTCATACTAAATTACCGGGACGTGGTGGACGATCTAGAAAATATTTCCTCTTATGGTTAAGTGTTTCTCTCCTACACTTTTGAGTAATTCTTCATTACGAACGACATCTCAATACGCCCGTGGCGAGCGAAGTGAAGTAAAAGTAACACCCCGGCTTCGTTCTCGGGACGACGGTGGTTCAGATTCCCATCTGACCATCCGCATCAAAATTTGAAATGGTTTCTCTAAACCGATTAAGGTCAACGCGATGTTAGTACATCTGAAACGGGACATGGCCTATCTCCTTCTGTAGTCCCAGCTTGGGCTGCGTCTCTAATGATCCCGTCACCGACGGGACGCCGAACCCCTATCCTCCTTTCTTCCTTCTGTGCTTGTATGTTTCATTTGCTTTTCACAACTTATGATCACAGTCACTATTAAATTATGAATGTATATTTCATATATTTATGTTTATATTTTATTTATAAAAATGCCTGTCAGTAGCAAAGTATTTATTTCCTTGTTATTATTTATTTATATTTTAGTTTATTTATAAGTAAGCCTAACAGTAGCAGAGTTACTGTCCTCGACGGAAAAAATATTTTGTTTGCATTCCATATTAAATTATGAAGAATCAAAGATATACCTTTTGAGTGACAACACTGTTACATGCTTAATCAAATAATCTGATATATAAAAATCCCGCTGTTCCATTTCCTCCAGTGCCTATCGCTATTTAAAGCTTACTAGTTTCGATAAATCGACGACAATAACTACACAGTTACTTTCGCTGAAACTCTCCCGATGCGCGGAACAAATAAAACCTTAAAAGTAAAAGATGAAAACAGGGTTCTAAAGAATAAAGACTTGTTCGACATTAAGAAAGTAAGCTGCGTCAGTTTGATAGAGCGTAAGGAAATGTAATATATAGTCAATTACCTTGAGAAGAGTAGTTGCACCGACTTTATATCTTAACTGATGGCACCCTTGAGTGTGCCACTTAAGGTACTGTGAAGAGAATGGAGCAGCACTCTCCCTACACAGAACATTCCGCATCTACTATGGGAGCGACGTCGTTTACTGCTGAAGACATGCTACCACAAGACAAGTCTTGTGGTGTCGAGTGTAATCGGACAGGGTGGTGGAAGGGGGTGGGGGGGAGCGGGAAGGGGTGGGGAGCGGCGGGGGGAGGGAGGGTGATGACGACATAATTGCCTATTCCACTGGCATAGCAACACCTTCTCTACTGTTTGTCACGAGGAAACGGCGTGTGGGATTGTGCGTCCAGTTGAAGGTAGTGACCGTATAGGCAAGCATATCATCGTGATAAAAACTGGTTCCGGCTGCACATAAAAAAAATCAATAAATAAATGTACGTCCGTTGTCACTTCGTCAGCTAAACCAAAAGTCATCTGTGGAGCAGGACGTCTTCCACCCCTCAGCCCCCCCCCCCCTCCATCCCCTTCCTCACACATGTGTTGGTTCAGATAAGATGTTTTTGTGTCTACTGCTGTGACAAGAGATCAGTGGTGCATTCATTCCAGCTTTTCATACATAACACCTTCACAATGAGTACCGAAGACAAATCAAATGCCGGTCGGAGTGGTCGAGCGGTTCTAGGCGCTACAGTCTGGAACCGCGCGACCGCTACGGACGCAGGTTCGAATCCTGCCTCGGGCATGGATGTGCGTGATGTCCTTAGTTCAGTTAGGTTTAAGTAGTTCTAAGTTCTAGGGGACTGATGACCTCAGATGTTAAGTCCCATAGTGCTCAGAACCATTTGAACTATTTTTTAACAAATCAAAGTTTAATGTTACGGCGGAGACTGCACGTAGCAAGAAGCATGATTGGTATGGGGTGGTGAAGCTTACTGGACATTGTTGAAGTTTCGAGAACATACCTTCACCGAGGAGTCAAGCAGTATATTGCTCTCTCCTACGCATATCTCGCGAAGAGACCATGATGATAAAATCAGAGAGATTAGAGCCCACACAGAGGCACATCGACAATCCTTCTTTCCACTAACAATACGAGACTGGAATAGAAGGGAGAACCGATAGAGGTACTCAAGGTACCCTCCGCCACACACCGTCAGGTGGCTTGCGGAGTATAGATGTAGATGTAGATGTAGACATGCCTTTTGATGCCTTTTGTAGCGTTCTCCCTTACTTTGCATCAACCACTACACAATCTGATACCGCAAAGCACTCTTGCACACTCGATGGTGACACTCTACGGCTGGGAACAGCAGTAGCCACAAAACGTACCTGGGGCTGGTGGCGGTTCTATGCGTTCGAGCATTTAACGACGAATATTGGATATCGATGGCCACGGTATCTTCTGGTCGTACTTTGGCCGAGCGTCACAGATGCCGAATAACTGATGCTAAATAATCGCCAACTTCTTTTCTTTTGAGATTAGGAATAAATCTGGCTCCGACTGCAAAAAAAAATGTTCAGTTTCTCAACCCCATAGCATCACTCAGGAGCCTCTTCAGTGGCCAGCAGCATATCACGATTGAGGTTATCTTCCATCGACCACTAAGGGAGCTGGTCCAAATATGTCGAAGTGTATAATCGAATCACATATAAAGTTGGTTCATGGCCAGTCATACAAAGTTGTATCAATTCAGCATCAATTTAGGCGGATCACATAATGGATACTGATAAACAGCAAGTTTAGTCAGGACCATTTGTCGTTAATTCTCAATACTATTCCGCCGTTCAGCGCGAAACCAATGTGACTCGTTTCCCCAACAACTTCCCTTTCCCAGCTAAGATTCTGGGTACGCTACTGTCGTTAGGTACTATACTTCTCATTTTGACTCTTTTAAAACACGTAGATCATTACACAATTAGATAAAAATGGAATGTTGAATGAGTGAAAAGGAACGAGCCCCAACAATGACCGGTTACGAGGATGGGCTTTAGTATCCGAAAGTGATTCGTATTCCCAACCCAGCCCAAGTATAGATACGGGAGAGAGGTGAGGCCCACACTCCATCCACAGGGGCGCTGTCACCGCCGCGGGTGTGACGCGCGGATCCGAGAGGAGGAGGAGGATATTAGTGTTTAACGTCCCGTCGACAACGAGGTCATTAGAGACGGAGCGCAAGCTCGTGTGAGTGAAGGATGGGGAAGGAAATCGGCCGTGCCCTTTCAAAGGAACCATCCCGGCATTTGCCTGAAGCGATTTAGGGAAATCACGGAAAACCTAAATCAGGATGGCCGGAGACGGGATTGAACCGTCGTCTTCCCGAATGCGAGTCCAGTGTGCTAACCACTGCGCCACCTCGATCGGTGCGGATCCGAGACTATGTAGACACAGCGGCCCGTACTTGCCGGTCAGTCCCTCCCTAGTCTATGAAGCCTTCAGTGTGCGCCATTGACCTTGCCTATTTTATGTTTTTGATTCGCGTTGCTCTCGGTATACGCTTAAGACTACTTCGTTACACTCTGAATTTGTTGTCGGTTAACCATTCTCTTCACCGACCTTTTCTTTATTTTTGGCTTCGGGCAGCAAATACCATACATCCGATGGTAGTTACAAAAGTGCCATACTAACGTAATTAGCATTTCTACAGCAGAACAATAAAAAGAGTTCAATGTATCGACGTAAGTTCTGAAAATAAAATAAAAATACTAAAAGACGAACACCAAACACCTAGTAACAGCTACAACAATCATCAGATTGTGAAATACAAAGATAAACTAGTCATAAAAATTAAAAAACACAAAATTACGGACAAGGTTCGACCCAGGCCTGTTCCAGAAGGTAATGACATCCACAGCAACTTATAATCGAAAGCTCGATAACGGCATCGTCTAAAGAGATCAGTTCTTAATACAAAGTAAAACCAGAAACTGACGTTCCGGTTTTCGACCCGGGCTATTTCCATGAGGAGACAAGATTATACAACTTGTAGGTCAAAGCTAAATAATACCTATAGAATACCTCTATATATACCTATATAATACCTATATACAGGGTAACAATAATTGAACTATATGAAAAGAAACGTAAATTAGTTACAAACTACGGCATACACACACTTTATTCAACATGTAAACGTCTCTGCAGATATTGGGATTTAGGTTTGAGATGTTCGATATGCCTGCCATCATTCACGGTCATGTGGCGCATATGAATAGCGAAATTGTGGCTGACCCGCTGACGTGTCGAAACATCGATGCTGTCGATGACCTTCTGAATGGGCGTTTCCAGTTCAGCAATGGTTTTGAGGTTATTGCTTTATACCTTGTCCTTAATGTAGACCCACAAAAAGACGTCGCATGTGTTGAGATCCGGAGAATATGGCGGCCAATCTAGGCCCATGCCAGTGGCCTCATGGTGTCCCAAAGCCAGAATGCGGCCCCAAAAGTGCTCCTTCAGCACATCAAACACTCTCCTGGTCCAATGGGGTTGACATCCGTCTTGCATGAACCTTATCTTGTCGAAATCAGGGTCACTCTGGATAATGGGGATGAAATCATCTTCCGAAACCTTCACGTACCGTTCGGTAGTCATCGTGCCATCAAGAAATATCGCACCGATTATTCCGTGACTGAACATTGCGCACCACGCAGTCACCCGTTGAGGGTGAAGAGACTTCTCGATTCAAATGGTTCTAAGTACTATGGGACTTAACATATGACGTCATCAGTTCCCTATACTTAGAGCTACTTAAACCTAACTAACCTAAGGACATCACAAACATCCATGCCCGTAGCAGGATTCGAACCTGCGACCGTAGCAGCAGCGCGGTTCCAGACTGAAGCGCCTAGAGACTTCTCGATCGCGAAATGCGGATTCTCAGTCTCCCAAACGCACCAATTTTGCTTACTGACGAACCCATTCAAACGAAAGTGGAATTCGTCGCTAAATCAAACCATGCACGCACCATCCCCATCATGCCCCGCAGCTAACAGTGCATTTTGAACTTCCTAACGCACAAACCTTTCAGAAGTAACGATGATTTTATTTCATGCAGTTCAATAATTGTCACTCTGTACTTCGAACAGCTAATATAAAGCAGGTGCACTTCAAGAGAGAGAGTAGCACATCGCAGCCGATATTTTGTGCGAAACCACCCGTGCAGCCGAGCTATACGCCATTATGACGTGTGACGGAGCCGCCACCACCGTTGTATCTTGATCACAGTGTCCAGAAGAGATAAATTTCAGCCAGTATAGGTGGTCGTGACAACAACCGTGTCCCAGCTTCATGCTGGTGAGAGAGGGGATGACTGATGACCATAGATGTTTAGTCCCATAGCGCTCAGAGCCATTTGGTGAGAGAGGTCACATGACATCTACTAAGCTTCACAGATGTGAACCATGCCCGCAAACAGACGTTCAGTTGTGTGGCCCCCATGTGCTTGCCCTTATGGTACTAGGATACTTACCGGTCACAATTCCAGTCGCATTAAGCAGCTTTCTTGAGCGTAGAGTTGTGATTCGTATAAGGGACAGGGGGTTTTGAGCGGAACTTTCCTTCCGCAATATCACTCGCAGCGAGTGATATTGCCTCGACGCCATTCTACCCAAAGCAAGCGGATGCCAAAGTCCAATGTCCGCGCATCTATCTACATCTACATTTACATCTACATTTATACTCCGCAAGCCACCCAACGGTGTGTGGCGGAGGGCACTTTACGTGCCACTGTCATTACCTCCCTTTCCTGTTCCAGTCGCGTATGGTTCGCGGGAAGAACGACTGTCTGAAAGCCTCCGTGCGTGCTCTAATCTCTCTAATTTTACATTCGTGATCTCCTCGGGAGGTATAAGTAGGGGGAAGCAATATATTCGATACCTCATCCAGAAACGCACCCTCTCGAAACCTGGCGAGCAAGCTACACCGCGATGCAGAGCGCCTCTCTTGCAGAGTCTGCCACTTGAGTTTATTAAACATCTCCGTAACACTATCACGGTTACCAAATAACCCTGTGACGAAACGCGCCGCTCTTCTTTGGATCTTCTCTATCTTCTCCGTCAGACCGATCTGGTACGGATCCCACACTGATGAGCAATACTCAAGTATAGGTCGAATGAGTGTTTTGTAAGCCACCTCCTTTGTTGATGGACTACATTTTCTAAGCACTCTCCCAATGAATCTCAACCTGGTACCCGCCTTACCAACAATTAATTTTATATGATCATTCCACTTCAAATCGTTCCGCACGCATACTCCCAGATATTTTACAGAAGTAACTGCTACCAGTGTTTGTTCCGCTATCATATAATCATACAATAAAGGATCCTTCTTTCTATGTATTCGCAATACATTACATTTGTCTATGTTAAGGGTCAGTTGCCACTCCCTGCACCAAGTGCCTATCCGCTGCAGATCTTCCTGCATTTCGCTACAATTTTCTAATGCTGCAACTTCTCTGTATACTACAGCATCATCCGCGAAAAGCCGCATGGAACTTCCGACACTATCTACTAGGTCATTTATATATATTGTGAAAAGCAATGGTCCCATAACACTCCCCTGTGGCACGCCAGAGGTTACTTTAACGTCTGTAGACGTCTCTCCATTGATAACAACATGCTGTGTTCTGTTTGCTAAAAACTCTTCAATCCAGCCACACAGCTGGTCTGATATTCCGTAGGCTCTTACTTTGTTTATCAGGCGACAGTGCGGAACTGCATCGAACGCCTTCCGGAAGTCAAGAAAAATAGCATCTACCTGGGAGCCTGTATCTAATATTTTCTGGGTCTCATGAACAAATGGCCTCGATTACATCCAAGATATGTCCGTTGGTCTTTTTATCAAACGTCGAATGTTGCCGTTTCTACAACACACTATGAGAATCCAAGAGGATCAACACGAACCGGAAAGTCTGTGTGCAATAATAAATAGACTCCCTGATGTCCAGCAACTCCACCGTATAGGCAGACGTTTCCGGCGGCAGTGCAAACATTTGGTATGTGTCGCTAAAGGGGCACATCCCCCTCACTTTTAAAGTCATCCGCATAGACGTAACCAAGGCCAACGTCGGATAAGAAAGTGCTCGAGGTCGTGATTAATGTTCTCTGCGGTCTGAAATCGGATGGCAAGCACGACACCGGGGCTGAGGTGAACAGAGTACCAAACGGGGACCAAAAGCAAAGGAGTTTCGAGTCTTATACGACTAGCGGTAAAAGATATCGCCATTCCTCATAGCTGCGAATTAGTAAGGGAGTTCGGTTCGCCCTTCACCTGTAAGGTTCCTTCGTAAGCCCCCAGAATTGAACCACCGCGCTGAGAGAGGCACAGTCACATGTGACGAATTCCGCTGTTATCGACCTCACGAACCGCCTGTTTCTTCCGCCGGTGTTTGCGTTACTGCCAGTGTCAGCGATCGTAAGCTGTGTTCTACCTGCGCAGAAGCCAGTCCCCGGTAGCTGAGTGGTCAGCGTGACAGAGTGTCAATCCTAAGGGCCCGGGTTCGATTCCCGGCTGGGTCGGAGTTTTTCTCCGCTCAGGGACCGGGTGTTGTGTTGTCATAATCATCATCATTTCATCCCCATCGACGCGCAAGTCGCCGAAGTGGCGTCAAATCGAAAGACTTGCACCCGGCGAACGGTCTACCCGACGGGAGGCCCTCGTCATACGACCTGCGTAGAGCAGGATAGAAAATGGTCAAAATAAAACTGGCCAATATAGTGCATCTTAAGACTGGCCCAACTTGCATCATCGGCCTAACGTGTGGATGATGCAAGTTGGGTTGCAGGTGATGTTCATTGGAGTGCTTGTGCTAAGATGCATTGTCCGGGCGAGTTTTATTTTTGCCGTCGTGTAGTTCCCAGAGATGACCGGATTTGCCCGCCTCTAGTTCGCTGACGGCGCGCAGCAGCAGCAGCAGCAGCAGCCGGTAGCGGCCCCGGAGGGCTCAGAGGGTGCGGGCACGCTGCCGCAGGTGGCGCTGTACCTGCCGCACTCGCTGCCGCACGCCCACGCCCACGCGCACGCCCACGCGGGCGGCCGCCACCACCTGCCGCGGCCCAAGTCCAGCATGGACGTGGCGCCCGCCGCCGCGCCCGCCCCCGACTACTGGTCGGAGGAGGCGTACGCCGACAAGATGCGGCGCCAGCTGGCGGCGCAGCAGCGCTTCCTGCGCTCGGCCAGCGCGCGCCTGCCCGCCCGCGGCTCGGGGGCCGCCACCCAGCAGGAGGCGCTGGCGGCGGGGCCGGCGCCGCCCCCGGAGCACCGCCACACGCTGCCCGCGGTCGCCAAGCCCGCCGCCGCCGCCTCCGTCGCGGCCCAGCACCACCCCACGACGCCCCATCGTTCCCAGCAGGTTCGTAGCCACTCGTTTTGCAATCCAAACGTCAAAAATGTCGAACCTTTTACAAGATTACATGTGGCAATTGCCCGAAATTTTACATCGGCCAAACAGGACACAAGGAACATATCCCTACTAAAGTTAGAGATGGCACGCGTGGTTCGACATTCGCTAAACACTTAGTGCAAACGGCTCACGCACCCAATCCTCCTTATACTACTCAGCTCTTGCATTGCGAAATGAACGGTGCGATGTTGGATATTTTGGAACAAATGCAAGATTTTTAAACACTTACTATATGACAAGAATTACCTTCTTAATGACCAGCCGCAGCTGCGAAACAAAAACTTTTTTGAAGGTTTTCAACCGTTGTTCCATCCGCCATAATTTGTGGCGTGCCATGGGGTTTTTTTAGGCTAGGCAGTAGTGCGAGGTGTCCTGATGAACACTCACCAGTCGACGTGCAGGCAGGGAAATCAGGACGCGCTCAGTGTAAAGACACTTCAGCTATCAAGATATTAGCAGTAAATTTTCAGAGTGTTCGGAATAAAGTTCCTGAATTTACTGCCCTCCAGGAAGCGCGTGGCGCGAAAATTATTCTCGGGACTGACACCTGGCTCAACCCTGAAATATTTAGTGAGGGTTGGAACGTGTATCGGAAAGACAGATTAGACACCGTAGGAGCTGGTGTCTTCATTGTAGTTGACAAAAATATTGTGTCTACTGAGGTCGAAGTAGAGTGTGATTGTGAAGTTATCTGGACACGTTTAACACGACTAGGGGAAATAAAGTTGATTGTGGGGTGTTATTACCGGCCACCAGGTTCCACCGTGGCAGTTCTAGAATCATTCAAAGGGAGTCTACATTCTGTATCGCAGAAGTACCCGGATCATGCTATATTAGTCGAGGGCGACTTCAACCTACCTAGATGTCTATGGACTCATTACAGGTGGTACGGACAAGGCGTCGTGTGAATTACTTTTGAACACATTATCTGAATACTGTCTTGAGCAGCTAAATCAATAGCCAACGCGTAATGAAAATATTTTAGATCTGGCAGCCACGAACAGACCAGACCTCATCGACGGTGTCAGTGCTGAGACAGGGATTAGTCATCATGACGTCATTACGACTATGGTTACGAAAGTTAAAAAGTCGGTCAAGAAGGCTAGGAGAGTATTCTTACTAGAAAGAGCAGATAAGCAGTCGTTAGCATCCCACTTAGTAAATGAATCGACTTCATTTACTTCCGGTACGATGGACGTGGAAGAATTATGGGCAAATTTTAAACACATTGTAAATCACGCATTGGACAAGTATGTGTCGAAAAAGTGGGTTACGGACGGAAAAGAAGGCTAGGAGAGCATTCTTACTAGAAAGAGCAGATAAGCAGTTGTTAGCAACCCCCTTAGTAAATGAATCGACTTCATTTACTTCCGGTACGATGGACGTGGAAGAATGATGGGGAAATTTTAAACACATTGCAAATCACTCATTGCAGAAGTATGTGCCGAAAAAGTGGGTTACGGACGGAAAAGACCTACGGTGGTTTAACAGCGCAATTCGGAGAACGTTCAGGAAGCAAAGGCAGTTGCACTCGCGGTGCAAGAAAGATCTGGAGAATGAGGACAGGCAAAAGTTAGTAGAGATTCGCGCTGCTGTAAAAAGAGCGATGCGCGAAGCATTCAACCACTACCACCGTCATACCTTAGCAAAAGATCTTGCTGAAAACCCAAGGAAATTCTGGTCTTACGTACAATCGGTAAGCGGGTCGAAGGCTTCCATCCAGTCACTCACTGATCAATCTGACCTGGCAACGGAAGACAGCAAAACGAAAGCTGAAATTTTAAATTCAGCATTTGAGAAGTATTTCACGCAGGAGGATCGTACAAACATACCTCCGTTAGAGTCTCGTACAGATTCCCGTATGGAGGACACAGTGATAGACATCCCTGGGGTTGTGAAGTAGCTGAATGGGTTGAAAATAAATAAATCGCCAGGTCCTGACGGGATTCCAATTCGGTTTTACAGAGAGTACTCTACTGCATTGGCTCCTTACTTAGCTTGCATTTATCGCGAATCTCTTGCCCAACGTAAAGTCCCGAGCGACTGGAAAAAAGCGCAGGTGACGCCTGTATATAAGAAGGGTAGAAGGACGGATCCTCAAAATTACAGACCAATATCCTTAACATCGGTTTGTTGCAGGATTCTCGAATATATTCTCAGTTCCAATATAATGAATTTATGATGACTGGATGTTGTGTGATGTCCTTAGGTTAGTTAGGTTTAAGTAGTTCTAAGTTGTAGGGGACTGATGACCATAGATGTTAAGTCCCATAGTGCTCAGAGCCATTTGAACAATTTTTTTATTATGAATTTCCTTGAGACAGAGAAGTTGCTGTCCATGCATCAGCACGGCTTTAGAAAGCATCGCTCCTGCGAAACGCAACTCGCCCTTTTTTCACATGATATCTTGCGAACCATGGATGAAGGGTATCAGACGGATGCCATATCCGGAAAGCGTTTGACTCGGTGCCCCACTGCAAACTCCTAACTAAGGTACAAGCATATGGGATTGTTTCCCAAGTATGTGAGTGGCTCGAAGACTTCTTAAGTAATAGAACCCAGTACGTTGTCCTCGATGGTGAGTGTTCAGCGGAGGTGAGGATATCATCTGGAGTGCCCCAGGGAAGTGTGGTAGGTCCGCTGTTGTTTTCTATCTACATAAATGATCTTTTGGATAGGGTGGATAGCAATGTGCGGCTGTTTGCTGATGATGCTGTGGTGTACGGGAAGGTGTCGTCGTTGAGTAACTGTAGGAGGTTACAAGATGACTTGGACAGGATTTGTGATTGGTGTAAAGAATGGCAGCTAACTCTAAATATAGATAAATGTAAATTAATTCAGATGAATAGGAAAAAGAATCCTGTAATGTTTGAATACTCCATTAGTAGTGTAGTGCTTGACACAGTCACTTCGATCAAATATTTGGGCGTAACATTGCAGAGCGATATGAAGTGGGACAAGCATATAATGGCAGTTGTGGGGAAGGCGGATAGTCGTCTTCGGTTCATTGGTAGAATTGCTAACTCTAAATATAGATAAATGTAAATTAATTCAGATGAATAGGAAAAAGAATCCTGTAATGTTTGAATACTCCATTAGTAGTGTAGTGCTTGACACAGTCACTTCGATCAAATATTTGGGCGTAACATTGCAGAGCGATATGAAGTGGGACAAGCATATAATGGCAGTTGTGGGGAAGGCGGATAGTCGTCTTCGGTTCATTGGTAGAATTTTGGGAAGATGTCGTTGATCTGTAAAGGAGACCGCTTATAAAACACTAACGCGACCTATTCTTTAGTACTGCTCGAGAGTTTGGTATCCCTATCAGGTCGGATTGAGGGAAGACATAGAAGCAATTCAATGGCGTGCTGCTAGATTTGTTACTGGTAGGTTTGATCATCACGCGAGTGTTACGGAAATGCTTCAGGAACTTGGATGGGAGCCTATAGATATAGAGGAAAGGAGGCGTTCTTTTCGTGAATCGCTACTGAGGAAATTTAGAGGACCAGCATTTGAGGCTGGCTGCAGTACAATTACACTGCCGCCAATTTACATTTCGCGAAAAGACTACAAAGATAAGATAAGAGAGATTAGGGCTCGTACAGAGGCATATAGGCAGTCATTTTTCCCTCGTTCTGTTCGGAGTGGAACAGGGAGAGAAGATGCTAGTTGTGGCACGAGGTACCCTCCGCCACGCACCGTATGGTGGACTGCGGAGTATGTATGTAGATGTAGATGTAGGGAGTAATCATTATACCCTTGCCAACGTGTTTTCAGCACTCCCGTTTGCTGAATAGCTGGGATTATCTTAACCTGTATTTCAAACCCGTAGTTATCCTCATGAAGTTCGATGATTAGCCCGAATATGCTAGGTCGGCTTAAAATAGTAAACGCATTGCTCCCCTCACTTTTGATATCCAACAAGACAGTCGATATATCTTTGTTCCTTACAGGATAACGCATACGTCGCCGGCCGAAGTGGCCGCGCGATTCTGGCGCTGCAGTCTGTAACCGCGAGACCGCTACGGTCGCAGGTTCGAATCCTGCCTCGGGCATGGATGTGTGTGATGTCCTTAGGTTAGTTAGGTTTAACTAGTTCTAAGTTCTAGGGGACTAATGACCTCAGCAGTTGAGTCCCATAGTGCTCAGAGTCATTTGAACCATTTTTGAACGCATACGTCAATTTCTTTAGCCGCACCTGGTTATTCATAAAATTTTAAGTTTAGGAGTACATGTTGGTACTAGCGTTAACAAGTACGAATGCACTCTATCGTGCATGCACTCTCGAGGCTATAGCCAGTGCGACATCCGTTGCTGCCGTACAGGGGTCGCGAAGTGGGGCCGAGGCTGTTTACTAGATAAGTTATTGCAATATGACGATGTATTACTATATCACAGTTTTTAGTTCTTGACGTTGTCCATTATGGACAAATCGTAGTTCCTTTTATTCTGAAGAAGGTTGGGTTATCTCACCTGAAACCTAGGTAAATCTAGGTAGACATTGCATTGAGGCTGTTGTTAATTTAAAATTAACTGTCCTCTTTGTGTGCTATCATTTTCCAAAATCTCGTTTCGATATCTCGAACGGTTTATGAGGTATGGGGGACGTTGTGAATATTTCATTCGAACGCGTGTGTGGTCTAGAGTGAACATGCTACATCAAATCCTTTTTCTGGAGACTGGAGGCAGATACTGATGCCCTCCTAAGCTTAAATAAGAATTCAAAGTTTTAGCTACATTTCATATAGTGCAATACGTAGTCTAATATGCACTAAACGCAAAACAGAAACCTTTTTTTTCTCGAATAGATTCTGTGAAATCGTTTGAGAAATAATGTAGGGCGTGCGCCTCGATCCTGTCAGTGCAGCACTTCGCCAGCTCTGGCTTTTCTCTGTACTTGGTGGTGACCGAACATCTCTCCTAGTTTCGATTCGTAAAATGCGCCTTGGCGTGGATGCAGATGGCAGCACTAGGGGCCAGGCGTGTCAGAGCAAGGTGTTAATGGAGCGGTGCGTCTGTTTTGTAACCTCGAATTCGCTAAATGCGAGTTGATGTTCAGCGATGATTCGGGTACAAAAGCCAGACAAAACAATCCACGGGTGGCACGATATATTCCGTGAGTCCGGCTGCTCATGTGGTGGGAAGGAACCAGGACTACTCGGTGGGAGAGAAGGTGGAGCGTTTGAGGGAAAAATTCGTTTAGAGCGCTAAGAAATCGACTGCGCGTGCGAGCCGAGAACTGCACACACCGCAGTCAACTATCTGGTGCATTCTGCGCAGACACCTCTGTGTAAAACCGTACCGCCTGCAGTTGCTACACGCGCTGATTCCTCGGTATAACAGGCTTCGTGCTGACTCCTGTAGTAACTTGCAGAGGCTACTGGAGGATGGCGGTTTTTCACAGACGTTAGTTTTCAGTGACGAAGTCACGTTTCATGCAACTGGAAAGTTAAAATGTCACAACGTTTCGTGTGTGGGCACAGAAAACCACACGAGATTGTGCAACTCCTTCGCACGTCTTCAAAGGTTTATGGATCATTTTTTCTTTACGGCGAAAGCTGTGACTTGTTTCGTGTATCTGGACGTACTGTAGGAAAAGCTTTTGTCGCAATTACAGCAGTACAGTTTAAGGTGTGTTTCTTTGTATCTGTGTATCTGTCTGTGGCATCCTAGTTCCCAAACGAAACGTCTGATTTTAACGCAGTTTTTTTTTATTTGAAAACTGGTTTAATCGGCAGGGTTCGTAGCTCTATTCCATGAATGTCTGTTCAGCCGTTTAAAATATCATCAGCTAAACTGCGTAAGAATGTTTTCTGCCAGCGCATTCTCTTGGTATACGTTACGTAATACATAAGAGCTACGTCAAGTTACGTAGTACCAGATTGTACAGGTCAAAAGTATCTAAATAAAAGCCTGCGAGAACATATGATGATTTTTGTCTTTTGTAGTAGCCAGTTTCAGCACCTGCAAAGCGGAAAAACTGTAAAAGGTACAAAAATAATATGTATTTGCCGTTTTCAGTTTAATGTAAGTACTAGTACTGTGACCCAAGCGTTGTCGCGTCGGGAGACCGCTAAGTAAATAAAATAAAAACAAAATACATAATAGAAATGATGAAATATGAAATTTAAATCCAAGCAAGCTACCTGAGCAACGTAGGTTAATATCAAACTAACAATATCAGATCGTTGAGTCTAAGTCTTAATTAATTTACTCCGAAAAATTCGCAGTGTAGAGACAACCTCACGCTTCTGCCCGTTCGGGTCGCCGCACTCGGTCAAGCCGTGCTCGCCGTTTAATGAAGCGTGCCTTGTTACGCTATAATCAAACCACTGATGGCTATAGGCCTCGTAAGACAGATTGATGCATGAAACTAGGTTCCTACGTAATTATGTAAAATATGATATAAAATAAACAGGTAACTCTGTTCCTTAACAACTTTAGCCTAATTAAATATCGATTGGTTTTCATGTTGTACATAATAAATAATTATAACTTCATTACCTATTTTGTGGTGGGATGTGGGACGCGCAGGACAGGATGAGATGATGCCAAACAGAAGAGCCTTATACCCAGCATAATGAAAGCACACTGTTCTAGTTCTAGAAAGGATAGCTGCTGATAACTTCTGATTTTTTTTTATTTACTTAGCAGTCCCCCGACACAAAGACGCTTGGACCAAAGTATTACTACTTATATCAAAGGGAAAATGCATATTATTTTTTTAAACTGAAAGGGGAAACACGTATTATTTTTTTTTACTTTCTAGAGTTTTCTATGTTAAGATTTTTAAAATTTTTATTTACATTTAATGCAATAGATGTGGTCCAACAAGCGTTCTTTCAGATGTTCTTGATTACCTCAATCTCGAAGTACCTCAGCGTTGCGTTGGACGTGCTTCCCATCTCGACTCTCCACTTTCTTCGTGGCCGCCACGGGCACCTGACTGAACTCTTTTTTTTTTTTTCTTCTTCTTCTGACGTGACGTCAAACATCGTGTGTTCCTGCCTAGACAACTGCTTAAAATGGAAGTGTTGCTAGGAAGGGTAGTTAATGCGGTCACTGATATCGACAAATGACGTGTTGAAACGTATGTAGCAAGAGCCTGAACGTCTTATTCACGTTTTCTGCGTCACAAAAACTGGTTCAGATGGCTCTGAGCACTATGGGACTTAACATCTGAGCTCATCAGTCCGCTACACTTAGAACTACTTAAACCGAACTAACCGAAGGACATCATACACATCCATGCCCGAGGCGGGATTCGAACCTGCGACCGTAGCAGCAGCGTGGTTCCGGACTGAAACGCCTAGAACCGCTCCGTCACAGCGGTCGGCTACTGCGTCACAAGCGGTGCCATATTGAACACCTGTAATGTGAGGTAAAACTTCAAGAGATGTCCCATCCACTCGTATATGTTTTGTTCTGATCCTGTAGTATTCGCGCAGTTGTCTTCTGAAAAACACGAAGGTACTTACGAATAAACCTATAGTAATCGTATGCCCGAGGTGCGACCCTAATAACATGTAACATCGCCTGTAGAAAGAGAGTGCCCAAGTTTTTGCAGGGACGCCATATCTAGCCGAACCAGTCATTGATGAACAGATCCATACAGCTACCAAATTATGAGATGATTACTGGTACGTTTGACCTGCTGTTCCAAATAGTTTGTATGAGAGCGAGAGACATAAAGGGTCAGTCGCTGTGTGTTAGAGTGTTTGAGAATTCGTCAAATCAGAGAAGTATGCGTGGCCCTCAGACAACACGGCTGGTGTTGCCTTGGAAGACCAAAGACTCCACAGCTTGCTCACTACAAACATGTACAAGAAAGGCTAAATCTTGGTTACCGAGAACGTTAAAAGAGTCATCCTGGTTTATTAACATGACAGCGTGAAGCAACTAGTCCAAATTATGGTGCCACAGACATCCTCAAAACATCACAGAATCATCTCCGTCCACACAGTGCGGATCAAGCGTCCTATTCGGCTATCGATGCTCTCGTCAGCTTGCATCATTTGAAAAGAGGCGCGGTGGCGATTTTCAGACGACACTAGATGTCTTCACTCAGCTACTGTTTTGTTTGGCCTATAGAGGACGTACAGCTTAAGGTGCCACTGTAAGCACCACGCTTTTGCGAGGTTCTCGACTCCAAATGTCCGTCGCATGCCGTTAGCAATGCAAGGTTCTCTCGGAATCTGGTTGAGATGGACATGAGTTAGTCGACAGCGGAAATTCTTGTCAAGTTTAAAACCGATTCGATTAGAGCCTGACGATCGTCTCCGAAATGGTTCAAATGGCTCTGAGCACTATGGGACTTAACTTCTGAGGTCATCAGTCCCCTAGAACTTCGAACTACTTAAACCTAACTAACCTAAGGACATCACACACATCCATGCCCGAGGCAGGATTCGAAACTGCGACCGTAGCGGTCGCGCGGTTCCAGACTGAAGCACCGCTCGTCCGATCAGGCACCGTGTTTCCAGTCATCAACAGTCCAAGTGGGTGTTGACGGGCCCAGGCGATGCGTATAGCTTTGTGTCTGCAATCATTAAGGTATACGAGTGGGGCTTCGGCTCCGAAAGCCCATATCGATCATATTTCGTTGAATGATTCGCACGCTGACGCTTGTTGATGGCCCACCTCTAAAGTCTGCAGCAATTTGCGGAAGGGCTGCACTTCTGCTTTGTTGAACGATTCTCTTCAGTCGTCGTTGCTCCTGATCTTGCAGGATATTTTTCCGGTCGGAGCGATGTCGGAGATTTGATGTTCTACCGGATTCCTGACATTCACGGTACACTCGTAAAATGGTCGTACGGGAAAATCCCCACTTCATCGCTACCTCGGAATGCTTTGTCCTATCGCTAGTGCGCCGACTATAACAACAAGTTCAGTCTTACATAAATCTTGATAACCTGCCATTGTAGCAGCAGTAACCGATCTAACAATTGCGCCAGATACACGTTGTCTTATATAGGCGTTGCCGACCGCGGCTCTGTATTCTGCCTATTTACATATCTCCGAATACACATCCCTATACCAGTTTCTTTGGCGCTTCAGTGTAAATGCTGTCGCATTCGCACAGGACACCATTCACTTTTGGCACTTTAAAGACATATATCGTCTTTAACGGGGTGCAACATATCTCGTATTTTAGACGCAGGCTGGAACACCGATCTCAGTTCACAACCCTGCAGCACGCGTTCTACCTGGCTGGTCGTTGCGTCACCGTAGATGTTGTATTCCGAGGAGGAAGATGGTGAACGTGTGGATCCTCGGATCCTCTATGACCTCATTCCTTTCCCCCATCTACTCCTATTCCTCGACCATATCCGCATACTCTACACCTCCCGCCACCTTGATCCCCTCACCCCCTGGTTGCTCCACTCTTCTCCCATCCCCACCCTCTGCCCGGCCTTCACTGTTGTGTCCCCCCTACCCTCCATCTCTACACCCTTCAGCTCCTTTCCCAAGGTGGCTTCCATCAACTCCCCCTCCAGGATGATGCCCTCTCTCCCTCCATTTATCCCTCCTATCAACTCTAATCCTCACCCCCCCCCCTCCTTTCCTCCTACCTTTCCCTGGGCTCCCTCTCCCCCCCCCCCCTTCCATCCTGTTTTCTTCCCAACTAACCTCTCCCTACCTCCCTTCTCCACCCCCTTCCCCAAGTCCTTTTGTATTCCCCTCAGCTGCCTTCCCCACTCCCTGTCGCATCTGCCTAGCATCCCCCACCCCTCTTACGGGTCCTCATCCTCCATTGGCTCCTTTCCCCCCTCCCCCTTCGCTTTTCTTCTCCTTCCCCCCTTTTTTATTTTCTCATCATCTGTCCAGTTTCCCTCCAACTGCTCTCGGCTGTGGTATGTCATCTTTGCCATCTTTTTAGTGCAGTTTTCCAGTGAATGTTCAGTGTTGTTCGTCTTTCCACAGTGTTGTGAACAGAAATCATGCTGTCGCTGGGTGTGAATCTTATGTCTTTTGCGAACAGAAACCAGACTGTCGCCGTGACTTTTAATTGTCTGTCTATTATTTTAACTGTCTGCTTCGTATGTATTTTATTAGCATCGTCATCCCTTTGTTCTATGTTTAAAGTTCCACGATTTTTTTCGCCATGTTACCATTTAAGTCTCAGATTTTATCGCCTGTTTTTATTATTTATTATCTTCATCTTTTGAAAACAAAGTCTGTGGGCTCAAGAGCGGCATACTAAGCTGCCAGCCCGCCCCCTTCGGGGGAAATCGAAATTCAATAAAGAAAGAAAAAAAAAAGGTGAATGTAGAGTGAGAGCCCGCTAGTTGCGCTGACCGGCGGCGCCCCTGTTGCAGCGCGAGGAGTCGATGAAGCGGCTGCTGGAGTGGAAGCAGCGCATGCTGCAGTCGCCGCTGACGCGCAAGCCGGGCCCGGCCCCCGGCTCGCTGCCCACCTCGGCGGCGTCGTGCCGCGGCCTGGCCCGCGCCGGGGGCAGCGCCGCCGCCGCCGCCGCCGCGGGCGCCCGCCGCGCCTCGCACCTCGACGAGAGCGCCGCCGCGCGCATGCGCAGCCGCTCGCACGACGGCAGGCGGCCCTCCGCGCCCGCCGCCGCCTCCCTGCCGCGCTACAACAGCTTCTCCTCCGACGACGAGGGTGAGTACCACCGGCTTTTGGCGGGCTGGCAAGCGGGCCCGCACTGCTGCCCACTTCCCGTCGAGCTGGCGGGCCCGACATCACATGTCACAACTTGCGACGTCTCTCGATCACTCGTAATTATTCCCATCAGCCCCGTCCTATTTGCGAGGTGCTTTCAACACGTAATGCAACACATTTTTTTCTCGACCAGTTTTGGTAAAAAAAAAAAAAAAAATCATTTCGTTCGAGACACCATCGTCATCCCATATGTCCACTCCAGTTAAATGTCAATACTACGAGGGTCGCTCCAAAAGAAATGCACACTATTTTTGTAAAAATACAGTTTTCTTTCTGCATGTTTTACAGTGTGTAGATACATCCTTCCCGCTTGTTTTCAAACTTAGTTCAACCTGTTCCCGTGAGTGGCGCCGTCACAGCATGTCCTCATGATAGCCACTACACTTGACGTTATCCAGAAGCAATGTGTTGTCATAGAATTCCTGTGCTGTGAAATCGAGACAGTAGGAAACATCTGCAAGAGGTTGAGAAAGGTGTACGGAGATGCTGCTGTCGATCGCAGTACAGTTAGTCGGTGGGCAAGCAGGTTACGTGATGAAAGCGGGCACGGCAATATTGAGGATTGTCCCCGCAGTGGCAGGTCTCGTACTGCACACACTCCAGACAATGTGCAGAGAGTTAACGAATTGGTGACTGCTGACAGACGCATCACGGTGAACGAATTGTCACGCTACGTTGGGATGGGGGAAGGAAGGGTTTGCAGAATACTGAAAGTGTTGGCGTTAAAAAAGGTTTGTGCCAGGTGGGTTCCCAGGATGTTGACAGTGGCTCAAAAAGAAACAGGAAACACTGTATGCAGCGAACTTTTGGAATAGTACGAGAATGGTGGAGATTAATTTCTTGGAAAAATTGTGACAGGTGATGAAACATGGCTCCATCATTTTTCGCCAGAGACGAAGAGGCAATCGATGGAGTGGCATCGTGCAAATTCGCCCAAGGAAAAAAAAAATGAAAACCACACCTCCGGCTCGAAAAATTAAGGCTACGGTGTTTTTCGATTCCGAAGGACTCTTGCTTGTCGACATCATGCCAAGTGGAACCACCATAAATTCCGATGCATATATGACGACCCTGAAGAAACTTCAAGGTCGACTGAGTCGTGTTGGACCACATCGGCAAAAAAAAAAAAAAAAAAAAAAAAAAAAAAAAAAAAAAAAAAAAAAAGTTTTGCTGTTTGCACGAAAATGCACGGCCACATGTCAGTCAAAAAACCGTGGAAGCGATCGCAAAACTCGGATGGACAACACTGAAACACCCGCCTTACAGTCCTGACCTGGCTCCATGTGACTATCATCTCTTTGGGAAACTGAAAGACTCTCTTCGTGGAACAAGGTTTGAAGACGACGACTCCCCTGTGCACGCTGCCAAACAGTGGCTC
Organism: Schistocerca piceifrons; assembly: GCF_021461385.2. Taxonomy (NCBI): domain Eukaryota; kingdom Metazoa; phylum Arthropoda; class Insecta; order Orthoptera; family Acrididae; genus Schistocerca; species Schistocerca piceifrons. The sequence continues at coordinate 84,344,873 of NC_060144.1, forward strand.
CAACAGGTTGGTCCGGAATTTTACAGTGCGGGTATACAGGCGCTGGTTCCAAGATGGCGTAAGGCAATTGAGAGGGGTGGAAATTATGTGGAGAAATGAAAATATTGCTCCTAAAGGATGTATTTACACACTGTAAAAGTTTCAAACATGTAGATTAGATGATGGATTTAAAAAAAAAATACTGTGCATTTCTTTTGAGGTGACCCTCGTATAACCAGTCTTCAGAATGGCGTCTGCAACTGAAGAGCGTTCCAAACAAAAGGCAGTTTGTGATTTTTTATTCTGAAAAGAAGACCATCACAAATATTAACAAGCGTGTACAATAGGTCTACCGGCAGTGGATAAACGCACGGTAAGTCCTTGGGCGAACGTCTTTCGTCAGCAGTACAAGGAGAACTAAATCTGACTGATCTCCCATATGTAGACCTGCCGTGACGCCTGCAGTGCTACAGCGTGCGAGGTAACCGGCAAATAACAATCGAGCAACTCACTGCTCCACTTCACACCTCTCTTGGTGGTGCTCACATACTTGTTCACCAGGCAGGGTATTCAAAATTTGTGCCCGCTGGTTTTCTCCGAGCCTGACTAAAGAACATAAAGTGGAAAGAAGAAACGTCTGCACCGAACTGCTTGCTCGTTATTACGCTGATGGTGACAATTTATTGTTATACGTCATCACAGTCGATGAAACACGGATTCACTGCTTTGAATCTGAAATGAAACGCCAATCCATAGAGTGGCATCACACAACGTCTCCTTCGAAGTCCAAAACAGTACTCTCAGCCGCTAAAGAGAGTGAAAGGGTTATTCTGGTTCGGTGTACTCCCTCATCGTCAAATGATCTACTCCGAAGGGTATTGCGAGACTCTTTGGAAACTGAAGAAACGATTACAGTGAGTTCTTAGCCACATAAATGCGAACGCACTTCTACGTCTCCACAGTAACACAAGGCCACATACAAATCTGCACCCCCGAGAGAAGATCACAGATCTGAGATGTAATGTTCTTACTCTTCTGCCCTCCAGCCTGGATCTCACACACTCTGACTTCCATCTCTTTGGCCCATTGAAGGATGAAGTCGGCGGGAAACACAACAGCAATGACGGGGAAATCATTCATGCAGCAGGAAGCTGGAAGAGAGGCATACCAGTGGAGTGGCGTACAGGTTCTCACATTACGGTGCTATAAGGCCATAGAACGCAAGGATAGTACATTGAAAAATGCGATTTTATAGCCAATGAATTGGGAGACAACATGGTGCATTTAGAACATGTATAAACCATTCTGCTTTGAGAAAAAAAAGTTGTATTACTTATTGAAAGACCCTCGTACAATCACAGATGGGCTCGATATGGGATACAGCATCGTTCAAGTCGGCCTCTTGGAGACGGACAATGTTACCACCAACTCATCGCGAATCACCAGTACATTCAGTCCACTATATGAAAAACTGGTCTCACGTGCTCGATTTTGAGTCTCACAACTATACTTCTCAGAAAATGTATGATGATAGTAAATATTCTCTCATAGACAACTGAAGAAGACACTCCTACCAACTAGTGTGTAGCAACATAACTTGTTCAGAAGGCGATGGCGGCGGGTCGTGACAGGCGTCTATCAAATACTGAAAGCGGTGAGGGAGTCGTCCTGACTCGCGATCGATCAGCCACTACTCAAAACACCCGGGGATTGTTTATAACTGGATCTAAGGATCGCACACCTCATTCCGTGGCAATCCAGACGGGCTTGATAAGACTGGTGACAGCTGACCGGGTTCCACACAAGGTTCCTCAAACCGTCATGAGTGAATCCAAAGGGGATATCTTCTTGCTGGAATTCAGGAAGCCAGCGGAGTGCTGCACACGAACCAACAGATGATGTTCCTACCCCATCATCCAGCGAGGTACGATGTTACAAGAATCAGAATCGAGTCCGCCTATATCAGCATCCCTCACATGACCATACTTCCCACACCTGGCTTCAAAAAAAAAAAAAAAAAATGGTTCAAATGGCTCTGAGCACTATGCGACTTAACTTCTGAGGTCATCAGTCGCCTAGAACTTAGAACTAATTAAACCTAACTAACCTAGGGACATCACACACATCCATGCCCGAGGCAGGATTCGAACCTGCGACCGTAGCGGTCACGCGGTTCCAGACTGAAGCGCCTTTAACCGCACGGCCACACCGGCCGGCCCCACACCTGGATCAATAGTTGTTGTTAAGTGGTGTGCTTCGTCTTATGTTGTTTTCGCTGCGTTTTTACCCTGCTCATCACACGACCAGCTCAAATATAATGTTTTGATGGCAGCAAAACAGCCACTGAACTCTCAAACCCTTGGCAAAGTTCGCCTCCATGATAAGTCGCGTTACACCCCAATGGTTGGGTGTTAGTACATCCGTATCCATATGATCTGATTCATCTTGCTTGCCAAGTGGGCAAAATTCGGGTAACCTGTGTTGGGTATTTTCGTGTGGGTGCTGTATACATGCGATAAAATTAGGAACCTGCTACAGTTGGTCTGCTGCAGTTTCTCAAGATCCTATACCCCAAGCTTGGGCGTCTGTTCGTCCGTCTATGCCATCCCACAGTCGACCTGTACCTCGAGAAAAACGGTGGCCCACTCAGCATATGCTAATTCTGTCAAAATAGTATGTGACGGTGCGACACATCAAAATGGCTCTGAGCACTATGGGACTTAACATCTGAGGTCATCAGGCCCCTAGAACTTAGAACTACTTAAACCTAACTAACCTAAAGACATCGAACACATCCATGCCCGAGGCAGGATTCGAACCTATGACCGTAGCGGTCGCGCGGTTCCAGACTGAAGCATCTAGAACCGCTCGGCCACACCGGCCGGCAAGGTATTCGGGAGGTTTCCCGTGATTCTCAGGCTTATGCCAGAACGGTATGGCACTCCCATTTATTCCTAATTGGGCTATCCCCCATTTGTCCCACTGTCAGATTGTCTGATATTTGGCTGAAGAGAACTGCGACTCTCCAGTGAGCCGTATCTCAAACAACCCGCCCCTCTCCTAGGAGTGGCGAATGAGAACAGTTCAAAAAATTACTAAATAACCAATAAATAGCAACTAAAAGCTCTAGTTAACATGTGCCATGATGTAAATACGCTTATACAGAAAGACTGTATTTTCATTACTTGTACATGTCAAATAAGTTTATCTTAACACTTAAGGGTCTTTGGAATGTAAACATGTCAATGTTAAACTTTTAATTGATGATGTTGTGGTTATTACTGTCCTCTGTGCGAGACAAATAAATTTCCAGCAAAAATGAAAGTAAACACATCAATGAAATGATTTCCACGTACACCTATATCTATTTTTGCCACTTGATGTAGGCACTGAAACAAAGGAATCATTCGTTACATGATTATATTTCATTCTATAACCTCAGCGGAAATCCCAGCAAATAATCCGCAACAGACTTGAGATTAATGTGACGTACATGTAACTGTAACGCACCTTATGACTGCAGTATTCTGCCGAAACGCATCGTGCAGACTTCGTCTAATACGTAAGGAGGCCACTACAGACATATTCAGGAGGAGCCCAAGGGATACGCGCCAACATTGTGGACGACGAGCAGAGATCTCGTCTATGTACAGTCGTGGACAAAACGAGCGAGACCCTTCGCCTTTTCGTTATGCTGATCCGCACAGCTTTAAAGTCTGCTATACAGCATAACAAGCAAGGCGATGAAGTGCTACCAACATACTATGCAAGTTCGCTCAACTGATGTGCTGCGATAACTACGAAAACGCCACAGCATCGTCTGCCACCACTTCGTGGGAAACGAAATACCTCAAGTATAAGCCAATGTGTTGTATTCACATATCTGTGACTATGACTTGGATCTAAAGTGTGGTTATGGATAGTACGTATGCTCAGATTGCGGATCTAGCATCATGAATAAAGACAAGGGAAATGAATTAGGCGTCCTTCCTCCTCCGTAACATCAAATATATTTTAGTTATTCTTTCTTAAATGAACTGCGCAGAAAATCATTCACCAGAAGTGAATAACTTTTTAGTAACACCAGATGATATTAACAGCTTGCCGGCGCAGGTTAGACGTGCGCTCAACGGCGTCTTATCACGGACCGCGCGGCTCCTTGCGCCGTCGGTTCGAATCCTTCCCCGGGCATGGATGTTTGTTAGGTTAGGTAGGTTGAAGTAGTTCTAAATCTAGGGGACTGATGACCTAAGCAGTTTGGTGACTTAGGTCTTAGAGCCATTTTTTGACCTTTCCCATAAATTTTCTTTGCATAAACGGCGGTATCTTTAGATTGCGTTGACGTAACTCACTTTTTTACACCACAAAGTGACCGTATACTGCAGGAAGTTCGATACATTTCCGCTTATTATGTCCACCCGTTCTCGAGGTAAACGGGTTTTAAGGGTTGGGTAGACAGATAGGTCGTCAAGAAAGTGAGACTAGTAGGGTTCCATTTTTACCGATTTACGTGACGAAATCCTAACAACGAAAATAGCTACCACAGTTACTGAAGACGATGGCCGCATAGTAATTTCCCCTACTCTTTATTCGAAATGTTCCAGTTGCAGTCGATACATCAGCATATTAATCGTAGCTACGCTTTCGATCCAAATCACGTTTACAGGAATGCCTATACACGTGGTAAGTCAGATCCCACTATTAATGCCACCACGCTTTAGATATGCGAGCATTCCCATTACTAGCTACCTTAAGCAACACTTCGGCTAATGAACGTTTTCTCGCTGGGGCACGTCTAATGGAGAATTCGAAACATTGTAGAATACGTTTGGCAGCTACGTTGCCGTTTATTTCCTGGGGTGGTACAGAATAATCCTACTAAATTTACTCGCTAACAACAGTTTTTTGTTATTTCGATAAACATCCCGAATGATTGTCATATAAGCGGTGACATAAACGTAGACAATTCATGTTTTTGAGTCCAGAAAGCTCTATGCAACAGAAACTGCAGATCATTTTGCCATTTTCATTGCGAAATTGCCGGCTTATTGATGTCTGGGGTAATAATAGAGGGCTGTTTGCCTGGGTTGTCTGCTAATGTAGTGAAAGGTGTTTGCTACTGCAAGGGAGGTCTGGTTTTTTTCGGTTCTAATCTCGATGGAGGCTGATAGATTATCAGTAAAGCTATTTTAAGAAATTCTCGCGCCCCCAATACGTTTTATTGCTACCTTTATTCTGTACCGGCGCCCTGTGGATGTCCATATGAAACTTTTGTAGAATTTCATACTTGTTACTGCCTACTTTTACCGCTTATGTCAATAATTGAATTGACTTAAGTGTGGCACTGAATGATTTTTAACTGAATTTCGTTATGAATCCTAACGCATCGCTAAATTTGCACACTTTCATGGTAGGTCAGCAACGGTTAAGCCGTGACTCGTCTGAAAGTTGACACAGACCACGTCGCGGCCGAATGCGTATAATATTTTGCTAATTCGTAACGATCTGGGGTACTTTGTCTTATTAAAACAGTTATGTTATCTCAATAAGCTGAAATTCATTTTTATTAGTACAGTTCATACTAATTGGCGTTTCTTCTTTCATTTATATCTTATATTTAGGTGATGTGGTTAACACACTAATCAGCATTAATATAATCTTACACATGATTGAAAACAGTCTGACAGATTTCGGATAGTTTTTTATTTTCACGCCTGTGCATAGTATGTTGGTAGCACTTGGTCGCCTTGCCTGTTATGCTGTGTAGCAGACTTTAAAGCTGTGCGGATCAGCATAACGAAAAGGCGAGGGGTCTCGCTCGTTTTGTCCACGACTGTACCTAAGTGGAATACAGTAAGCGGCTCGTCGGCGGCAGCGTCAATTACTTCAACTTCCACACCGTGAAAAAATGATGAACTCCTTGCAAGCACACTTAATGTCAATGCAGCGGCGCTGACTCCCAGAACGGAGGACTCATATTCGAATCTCTCCTCAAGCATAGCTATTTGTTAAGGAACGTTATTGTTCTTTATCCCCAACTGCTTCCGCCCTCGCACCTTACGCTTGAGCTGGATTTTCGATGTCTCTGCCCACTGCCACACTTGCGGTTATACTCTGCTCGTGCTTCAAAGCTTTAAACCTAATTGTTGTATCCAGTGCCTCGTGCAAAACCATTCTTCTTTTACTTCCTCGTTTGGTGGTTTCTGCAACTGTGGTGTAAACACAGACCATAGATCCGTAAATGCACCGAGCCGCGAATTATTGCTTGTCGTTCAAGGCATTTCGAGGAACGTTATTTCGAAAATTTCGAGCAGATTTGGCCAGTCTATGAAATATTATTATAAAATGGTGTGAAATTGTATGCTTCCAGCCGGCCGTTGTGGCCGAGCGGTTCTAGGCACTTCAGTCTGGAACCGCGCGACTGCTACGGTCGCAGGCTCGAATCCTGCCTCCGACATGGATGTGTGTGATGGCCTTAGGTTAGTTAGGTTTAAGTAGTTCTACGGTCTAGGGGACTGATGACCTCAGATATTAAGTCCCATAGTGCTTAGAACCATTTGAACCATTTGTACGCCTCATCGAAAGTGCATTATGATTTATTGAGGATCATGATACCTGACGTGCGAAATGCAGTTGGTTTACTCAAACTGTAAAATCACCTGTACCATTAGTGTGCGAATGAATTAAGGATTGGACCTGCTCTAAGCCTACAAATGTAGCGTTTCGTTCACTGATAGGCAATGACTTCTGTTAGTAGTTTTTGATTGCAGAACAGCTAAGACATTGCAACAATTGCTCGAGTTTACACACAGTACCACGTATCTCGCCCCTAAATAGACGTCTAAAGTGTTTGTTGTGTGCCTTCACGTAACTGATTCCTTAGTTATAATTATTTCCTAGATATTAATGCAAATCACTCATTGTGATCAGCCGTAAGACCTCAATTTAATCAGTGTATCATTGTCTCATGTCTTGATTCGTGGCTACGGTGACGACTAAGAACTGCCAAATAACCAATGTTACTGGTTATCGTTTTGTATCGTCTTACTGAGGTTAGGACCTCCTGTTGCCTGTTTTAAAATTTCATTTTAGAAAAGCTCAACTTTCTGAAAAACACCATGATTAAAAAGAAAAACAGTAATTTGCAGAACAGGAAGTTATTCTAAAAAGCAAATATTTGATCGTTCAACGCAGTTTTACTCCCTAATCCACAAAATGCGATTAATGACCAACGATTTATTTTCTCGATACTGTTGTTGCACAAGCAAACACAGAAGTTTGTCACTTGTTGAGTCTGCAGAGCATCTAGTTACGTTTTTAAAAAATGGACATTGTCGCTTACAAGAACCTCAGACGTAATATTATGCGTATAACTGGAACTAAACTTTCCCGCAAACTTTGACATCTTTCCTGTGGGAAATTTGTGTGTTCAGTCGTAAGTGCCAATGAGTGTTGTAAGTTACTCCGTAGAGTGTATTTGCATGAAAAGGAGCGAGAGTGAAGTTAGGAGCCGGTACGTAAACCCATCCATTCCCCTGCAAAAGCAGCACGGAGACCACGAAGAACTATCCACCATAAACAGTGCCGCTTGCCTCCATTCTACAGTGAACAGCTGGGAGGTTAGAATTGTTAGGCTGGGGCATTGCTGCAAGGTTTCAAGAAAAGAAACTCCAGGCTCCTCCCTCCAACTGTGGGTTAAGATTTCTTCCATCATAGGCTGGAACTCAGTACCGTGCACCGACGTTGGCGTAACCCCGCGACGTTGAAATTTCATCCCATCGCGTGTGTTTGTATCCGCTATCTTTCGGTCGAGTCCCTACCCCCACATTTGCGTGCATCGTCGACTTCCCAAACTTTTTATTGTTCTACACATGTCTCAGAAAGAGCCTCTTTATTGTTAACCCGTGTGCCCGACGAAAATAAAATCCCGCCAGTAAATGTACCTTGTAGAATGTCTTTATCTGATTTTACAGTATAATTACTTCTTAATATTTAAGTTTAATCTTACTATTATGACTAACTTTTTTGAGTTTATTTGTTGTTGTACTTCATTTGAAAGTTAAGACAGTTTGTGTTATTACATGTTATTTAAACGGTGATGGGACTAATTGAAGGTGTGGTTTTTTTAACAATATTTGTGGCTAACCAGACGCATGCTTTCGACCTTGTAAATTAGTTTGGCTATAATACTATTATTTTGTTTGAAATTAATACACCTTTTTTACTAACAGGGGGCTTCGATAACTAATCGTAATGGTCGTGCTATGTCGTCTCTGAAATATCATCGAGGATGACGGAACTGTCTTGTTCTTTCGTTACTAAAGTCAAAGTCTAGCGTTCGTATGTATATTTCATCGAATGGAGAAGTCAGTACAACGAAAAACCTATCCAGAGTTGCGAATTTTACTTTTTTTATTCACTTGATGACTAGTTTCGGGCCGAGATCCATTTTCAAATCATCGTAACATAGTCCAGCATGCTGGCAGTTAGTGAATGAAGAAGTCGTTAAGTCAGTGTTCCATTAGCCGGGAAAATCCAAGAAATCCATGGCGATTAAACACCGGGTTTGATATTTCCTTAGAAAATAATTCAGGATTCGCTACCCCCTTCACATGAAGTATGCTGCTAGGGCTGAGGCGATTGGCGCATTGATTAATACGCTGGACTCATTCAGGACGCGCCAGTCAAATCCCCGTGAGACTACCCGTATTTCGACTCTGTCAGTCTTACTATACTACCGTAAGTGTATGCTGGGATGATTCTTCCAATATTGTGACGTGCAACTTTCTTGCTCATTCTCACCCAATCTGTTAAGGGCCTCGATATTACGTCTAAACTTTCTTCTTACATCGGGATACTTTTTCCGCTGAATCAGTCTACACAAAAGCCGTGATAATGAGCTCGAATAATCGAACAAGATTTCCTAGATTTTAACCTTCTTTAAACTCAGTATCCACGTGATCGCAGGATAAACGCCTGTAAAATCAAAACTGTTTAAGTAGCAAAGACACTCTCACAAGCTCTCTATATTCTCTGAATTCTCTCGCGACGAATATGTTGGCTGCAGTGAACAATTAGTCACGGCGTGTAGGAGTTTTTGCAATTTGTTCTGCGAACTTTGCGTTCCTGAGAATTTTCCCTGATCAGTGAAAACCGAGCGAGTTGTCGCAGTGGTCAGCACACTGGCCTCGCATTCGTGAGGACTACTGTTCGAATCCGCGTCTGGCCATCCACATTTAGATTTTCTGTGATTTTCCTAAATCCCTCCAAGCACATGCTGGGATAATTCCTCTGAAAGGGCACGACCGATTTCCTTCCCCATCCTTGACGCAAATCCGACTCTGATGCCATCATTGTCGACGGGACGTTAATCCCAATCTTCCTCCTTCCCCTCCTTCTCATGACTCAAAATTCAGTGACCTACGAGCAAAGACTCTAAAACATACTGGTTCATAAATACAGTATTTAGTTTCTGATTGTGGAGTTTAATTTTATCCATGGCTACACGAAGTGAGACAATTTAGCAGTTTGAGAAAAAAAAGTCGGCTGAACCACACGTAATATTAATCACCTCAAAATCCTATTAGTTTAAAAACATCTACGTTTCGCATATTTGCTTAATCTGATCGCGGAGTGTTTTAGGTGCTTCGGTCGTATTACGTACAATCACGGACCAGCCTTCAGAAATCGTGTGTAAAAGTTAAAATCTAGACGCCTGCTTGGGTTTGCACTTTGTTGAAATTTATGCTAGCAGATTAATGGTTTGCAATGGATCTGTACTCATTGACGATCTCTACTTTTTCCGCAAGCTGAAGTACAGGTTTGTTCATTAGTATCTATACGGTTTCAGGGGAAGACTGCGCGAAATACACAGAAAATAAAACCCACTTCGTTAGATAGAATCTCAAAGTTTTGAACTCACATTAGAGGTGCTCAGTAAGGACGCGGCATATGTCAAAGCGGGAGTATGAGCACGTGTGCGCAATTCATTGGAGTCACTGATGCTGCTATCACAACAGCCTGCGTGGGATGTCGATCCGTTGATGCGCAAATCTGCAGGTGCCTACTAGTGGGTTCGGCAACACCATTGCGCTTATTACGAATCTAAACGTGGACAGACGCTCTATCCACCGGTATGTGTCATTTATATGTATGTCTTGCAGTTTTCGTGCAGTTGGCTTCGGAAATCCTGAAGGTACTCATCAATAACCTTGCTGTGAAATTTAAAACTTCACCGGCGTATACATTGTTCCATAAAATTTCACCACAACTGCCGGATGTCTGCAACTTCCTGCCACGATATTTCGGTGCAGAGTTTTCTGTGAGCTCTGAGCTCAGAAAGTTTTCGACAGTATTCACTTTAAGATGGCCAGAAGACTCTGCGCCGAAATATCGTGGCCGGAAGTTGTAGACATCCGGCAGTTCTGGCGAAATTCTCTAGAACTATAAATAACCACGTTGAAGAAATTTATATAGATTATTTTTCTGTCTTAGTTGCACTCGATCATCTCCAGATATACGTTGTTGTGTAAGAATCTGTTCGTCAATGTACAGGAACTATGTATCACAGGGCAGTATTCTGATGTGTAGTTCCCCTATAGATATGACTCGTTGATTACGTAATTACATAGATATGAAGATGCTCGAGTGCGATCTAAACTACGTAAAAATGTGCAACTGAGACGGAAAAATAAAAGAGACAACTTAAACAAAAATAAATCCAGTTGCTGAAATCTCGCGCGAGGAATATGTCGTATGTAGTGACTACCTCCGTATTGGTACGGGCCTTGAGGAATACCCAATAGTGCAGTCGGTAATAACACTGCATACAAATGGGCCAGATTAGAGTCCCAGTGCATCACACAGTTATCATTTGAAAAGGTGTTCTTCCTTCTGAGTACTGCAGAAGAAGGTACGTACTAGAACGTCTGTGATGATCTTCTGCAGTGAAGGTAAGTGCGCTTTTTTATCTATTGCATGCCTGTAGTGGTACTCGGGTCCTGTTGGTACCTTCCTGCCTGCCTGACAGAACTAATCACTAATAACGTCTGAGCGGGAGCTCGTGGCCGACTGCTGTGCATGTAGCGGGGCGTGGGCCGCACGCCGCGCCGTACCGTACTAACCCCGGTCGCTCCTAACACCGGCGCCAGGCCGGATGCGGTGGTCGGCGAGTTAGCTGGGTCGGGTCGCGTCGGGTCCGAACGCTGGCCGCGACGGGTGGAGGGTCTGTTTTTTGGAACCGCGGGTGCCAAGTTGTCCTCTGCCCACGCAGAGCCGGGGGACGTCCGCAGGGCGAGAAAGCGCGTGCGCCGCCCCTCGCAGGCAGGAAGGTCCCGCTCGGCCAGGGCGCGCCACGGCACAGCCGCCGCCACCCCCGCGCCCGCCCCCGCCTCCGCCCCCGCCTGCGCCTCCGGCTCGGGGCCCTACGAGGACGCGAGCGGCGCCGCGAGTAGGAGCGGAGACCGGCGCGGAATCCCGCCGGACGCGTCCTACGACGACGAAGAGTACCGCGGTCGCGGGCACCGGTACTGCGGCGACGCGGCGGCCGAGCGCGCCCGCTCCCCGGACAGCTACCACAGCCACCAGCACCGGCGCTACCAGAGCAGCAGCAGCGGCGAGGCGCGCGCCAGGAACAGCGAGACAGTCGCCGTCGAGGTCCACGCCACTCCCGGTGGACGCGGCCGGCAGACCTCTGCCGCGGCTCCGGAAGCGAAGCCGTCTCGCGACGAGCGCTACTCGTGCGAGAAACACTCGGACAGTGGTTACGACACGATGCACCGAGCCGGCAAAGTGGCGGAGCTGGAGGCGACGGAGTCCCTGCAGGGCGGCGCCGCCGGGCCGAGCGAGTACGCACTACACCGCCTGGCCTACACCGTGCGCACCTCTCGCAACCACCTGTCGGAGGCCGAGGAGTCGGCAGAGGTGCCGGACAAGCTCTGGGAGGACAACGCCGGCAGTCGGCGGCCGTCCGCCAGCGTGGGAATCCCTAGGAGGAAGAACTCGTTGCAGAACCGACTCCACGCGTCGGAGTGGATGCCGGGGAAGGAGGAGGACGCGGTGCAGATGCGAGAACCTCTCGAGCCGTCGCCGCCAGTGTACCAGCCGACGGAGGCACACGTGTCCAGTCTGAGGAACGAAGAGAGCGGCAACAGCAGCGCCGATAACGCCGTCGGATTCGCTTCCTCGTCCGTTTCGTCCAGCCTGAGACGTCGGATCGAAGATCTGCGGGCGTTCGCACTGGGCGACACTGACGGCAGACGTGGGGCCAATACCGATTCCGAGAACGTGAGAGAGCTGCTCGACGGTTACGAGAAGAATAAGGGCAGGAAAACGGAGACGGGGCGCCAGCGGCACGCGGAGGACGGCGGCGAACGACTGCGCGGCAACCGGCGACGCGTGTTCAGCGATACGGAGACTCTGCTCTACGACACGGGCAGTGACCTAGACGTGGAGGTTCGCGCCACACTGAAGCCGTCGGCGCCGTCAGTCGAGCCGAAGCAGTGCGCGTCCTCCGATCCGCCGCAGCCTGTCGCTACGGTGAATGGCAGTGACGAGTCCGCGCCGGTACCGCCCGCTACTCCGGCCAGCGAGGACGACGAGGTGGCGGCGGCGCTGGGGAAGCGCGACAAGTTCGTGAGCTCGTGTCGCGACCTGGGCAGTCGCAGGCCGGGCGCGGGCCGCACGCGGGGGCGCAAGTCGCTCTCCGTGTCGACGGCCGCGACCGACAGTGGCACGTCGGCTGCGGAGGCGGGCAGTGGCACCGAGGACCTCGAGGTCATCGTCACCCCGGGCTACCTCAGGCTCAGCATGGCCGAGTCGATGGTGACGCACGAAGACTCCGACTCGCCCACCTGCACGCCAGTCGCGACGCCCGCCCTCGGCGGCAGTTCCACCGGCACCGTCGCCAATGCCGACGGCGATTCCAATGCCAGCTTTCTGGCGCACATCGAGGAGCACTACATGCCGATGACACCGTCGAGAAAGGCCGTGTTGGCACCACCGTCCATTGCCGACTCCTTCTGCATCGGCGGGTCTGCGGCACACAGTGCACTCGTGGAGAACATACTGGCCGGTGACCTGGAAGAGAGCTCGTACGTCGAGATGACGGAGAACGGTTTCGTGCGCTCCTTGCTCGCACCGACCACGGACAATGTCTCTGCCGCTGCGTCTAAGCTGGAACTGAAGAGGCTCAACTCTGGCGACTCCACTGCTACTTATGCCATTCCTGACAGTCCACGCTACTGCGAAGTCGGTTCCGTTTTCAAGAAGGCGGCAGACGGCCTCGGTAGTGGTGTCGGTGTGACAGCTTCTCATTATGAACTACTGTACAATCCTTCTTCCCATTACGAGCCAGTATACATGGAGGTCAGCCCACTGACGCTGAAATCTCGCGAGAAGGTCGTCGGCAAAGACGATCCCACCAAGACGAACCCGGACAAGCGCAGTGTGATGTCACTGCCAGAGAAAAACAACCCTACCTTGCACAGAACTACACGCACGAGTCTCCCGGACATACTGAGCTCTTCGACAGGGTCGCAGCCGGCTCGAGAGCAGGGCAAGGCCGACCGTGACAGTTCCGACGCCGACGACGAAGCGTCCAAGGACCTGGAGTCGGTGGACACACCGCGGCACCCGCGCTTCAGTCTGTCCGATACGTTCCGGCCGGCCTCCTACTACCTGGGTGCCACGAGCAGTGGGCTCACTGTCGCCACCGCTGACAATCACGACTCCTCCGACAGTGACCTAGTACCACCGCCACCTATTCCGACCAGTCCACCACCACTCGACGACTTCGACAATTCTCTGGAGACGCAGGACTCGTCGTCACTAGAAGCCAGGCTGCGAAATGATGCCGTTACTAATGCCGAAGTGGATTCCGATGCTTCTAGGCTGTGGGAATCGGCAGGTAGTGAACGCTCCAAGAGGCGACCTCTGTCAGGAGCACGGCTCATCCCTGGGCTGGATGTGGGGAGTGACCTGGACTCTATAGGTAGCAGGAGTGGCTTGGCGCTCCACCTCGATGACGGCGGTACCGTCGACTTCGATCGCTACTTGGAGGACTTCCACAGTAGTGAACCATTCCACTTGTCTGCCTACGCCAAAGACACGTACTACTCGCCTTTCTCGAAAGATACCGGCTACAGCTACAACGAAAACAGCCAGTCACCACCCGATAAGCTATCGGAGAAGGCAGATCCCTCTACAAAACGGGTTAAGAAGAATTTGTCAACTACTCTGGAGGCTTTGGCGAATCGAGAAACGACAGGTGGTAGCCACGACGACGTTCATTACGAGAATGTGCAGCCACTGAAGGGAGGCGAATGTCCCATAGGCACAGACGCGACAGGTGCGCCATATTATTACTCCGACCTGCTGAGGACGGACGACGACGGGAGCTTCGCCAGTTCGGCGTCCGAGAAGAGCCTGTCCAGTCTACGCGGCCGGGTGCCGCCACTCAACAACCAGCGGGCGGACGCCTCCGACTCGGCGGCGGCGTTGCTCAAGAGGAACGACATCGGCCGCAAAGTGAACCCGATACACCAGCACCGGACGTTCCACTCGCCCCACCACGCCGTGCAGTGCCCGCCTCCACTGCCCTCGACTCTCCCACCCGCGATGCCCACTAGCGAGGAACAGAAGCGCCGGCTGGCGGCCGAACTCGCGAAGGGTGCGAACGTGGACGCCAGAAATCTGTTCGAAGCGGACACCTTGAGGCGGAGGCCTGCCAAACAGTCTCCGGTGCCCGCGGCGGGGAGCGTCGTCAACCTGTACCCGCACGGTCTGCGCGACAAGTCGCGCTCTCTGGAAGGACTGGTAGACGACGCCGGCAGCAGATCGCCGACGGAGAGGCAGCCGGAACCGCACCGGCAGCAGGAGCAGCACCGTCGAGAGCAGCAGCCGGTCGACCACTGGGAGGAAGACGCCCTGTGGCGAGAGAGCTTGCGCCGCGTCAGCCTGAGGCACACCCGGTCCCTGGAGAACCTCGACGGCGGAGGTGGCCGCAGGCGGGCCCAGCTCTCTCGCGGAGCCACGTACGTGAACGACAGCGTGGCCGCGCGCCTCGAACCGCGCCGCCGCAGCCAGCACCAGCTGCGCTACGGCGACGTCGCCGCCGAGAACGGCGCGGAGAGCGCGGCCCCTCGCCTCCGCGGAGGGCCGGACGGCTACCTGTGGGAGGCGGAGGGCGCCGCCCGCCGCCTCCCTGCCGGTTCGCCGGCGCCGGCCCCGTCTCCGCTGCCCGGCGCCCCCTCTGCCGCGGCCGTCGGCGCCGGAAACTCCCTCCCGAGCACGGTGTCGACTTTTTTAGACGACGCCCGCCTCCTGTCGCCTCCCCCGCCGCCTCCGCCCCCGCCAGCCACGACGCAGTCTTCCGCCTCCAGCACGCCGTTCGAGCTGGACCGCGAGAAGCTGCGCCAGTGGGACCTCATGTCGAGCGCGCCGCTGCCGCCCGCGTCCGACGACCAGCAGCAGGCGGGGGCGGCGGCGGCGGCCCAGGGGCGACCGGAGGCGGCATCTGGCGCTGCGCCCCCGCCCCCGCCTCCACCTCCGACTGCCGACTCGCCGGCCCCGGACAGAGTCGGGTCTCCTTGCTCCCCAGGTGAGTAACGTCCGTGCGAGCTCCTCTTTTACAGCAGTCCTGTGCGCGGAACGCTACTTCACCAGGTAAGAATTGCCGTATTCGGACGCCACTTCCTCAACATTCGTTGTAACCTTTGAACTCTAAACTTTGCGAAAGGCATTTGTCACTGTACCACTCTGACAGCTGATAGCAAAAGTGCGAGTAAGCACACTTCAGCAAGTACGTAAACGTTCACAAAATTTTTTACTTACAATATCCTTTACGTTGTCGTAGACGGAGAATGCTCCCCAGCCAGGAAAGTAACACTGAGTAACCTACGCGAACGTGATAAAACCGTTATATGGCTGGTTCGAATGGCTCTGAGCACTATGGGACTTAACATCTGAGGTCATCAGTCCCCTAGAACTTAGAACTACTTAAACCTAACTAATCTAAGGACATCACACACATCCATGCCCGAGGCAGGATTCGAACCTGCGACCGTAGAAGTCGCGCAGTTCCGGACTGAGCGCCTTAACCGCGAGACCACCGCGGCCGGCCAAACCGTTATAGATTCTCATTGTACAGGGTTATTCAAGTACCTTCAGGGTTTCAGAAATCGTGTTAATATTTTTTGAGCATGAGTTGTTAAGGGGGGTAGGACGTTAAACGGGCCGACTTGGATCAGGAGAGGCACCACAGGACATTCTAATTTCCACTGTCTATTCTTTTACAAGTAAATTCATAAAACTTTGTCAGCATGACCAGGAAGGATTCAGGATTCATACTCATAGCAGTGAAAGTGCAAAAACACAACAAAATAATTGTTTTTTTTAGATATGAAATTTCATCATTTTTTCACTTACTGTAAGTATGGTTTGTATGCAGTGCAAAATTCATCGAACAGTCTCTCTTACTTGTGAAGAAAAATGTACCTATAGCAACAAATGCAGCCAACAGTAAGTGAAAAAATGATGAAATTTCATATCTAAAAAAATTTATTTTGTTATGTTTCTGCATTTCCACTGCTATGAGTGTGAATCTTGAATACCCTCTGGTCATGCTGACAAAGTTTTATGAATTTATAGACAGTATAGACAGTAGAAAATAAAATGACCTGTGGTACCTCTCGTGCTCCAAGTCGGCCCGTTTGACGCCCTACCCCCCTTACAGTGATGGATTGGGAATAGTCTAGCCTGTTGAATCCTGCCTAGTTGTCAAAGGGGGTGTCTAGGAAACCTGATTTTCGGATCGCTAATCCGCAGCTCATGGTCGTGCGGTAGCGTTCTCGCCTCCCACGCCAGGGTTCCCGGGTTCGATTCCCGGCGGGGTCAGGGATTTTCCCTGCCTCGTGATGACTGGGTGTTGTGTGATGTCCTTAGGTTAGTTAAGTTTAAATAGTTCTAAGTTCTAGGGGACTGATGACCATAGTTGTTAAGTCCCATAGTGCTCAGAGCCATTTGAACCATTTGAAACTGCTTCTAATCCTGGTGGTGGATGAAATTTTCACGGCCAGTATCTGCCCGGCAGCCGAATGCGGTGGCCATGCGGTTCTAGGCGCTGCAGTCCGGAACCGCGCTGCTGCTACGGTCGCAGGTTCGAATCCTGCCTCGGGCATGGTTGTGTGTGATGTCCTTAGGTTAGTTAGGTTTAAGTAGTTCTAAGTTATAGGGGACTGATGACCTCAGATGTTAAGTCCCATAGTGCTCAGAGCCATTTGAACCATTTGAACCATCCGCCCGGCAAGGAGTGCAGGATAGATGGTGGCGTAATGTTCCAGTTAACCAGTCTTTGCGCCAATGTCGTGGATTAAATTTGAAGTCGCTCCGTAGTGTCTCATGAAGTAAGGGCGTGTGACACTTGATGGCTATCCCCTCATCGGAAGGAGACGTTAAGCTGGCGGCCGCTTTGGTGCTATTCGGGAGGAGCAGGCTATGTGCCGTTACCGTGTTTCACCCTCTCCCTTACCTTCATCCATATCCACACAAACCCAGCTCGCGCTTGTCACAGTCATCCACACTACACAGACGCACACCTCAAGCTTCATAACAGTGCTGAGGAAGACAACGGCAAAACACTAGTAGATCCTTGCCCAGAATGGCGATACAGGAGCCTTGCATCTGCTTTCCTGCGCGGATTTCCTGAGTACGGGACAATGTTGTGTACGGTTCCCAGAGAGGGCCAGCAGCGTCTTTGATGGCTGCAAGGTGAACTCTCTGGATGGCTGACTGCTCAGACCTTGTAACATTAGCAAACATGCCATGCTGTGGTGATCCTGTGGCCCGGCTGAAAGCAAGGGAACGGTACCGTCACCCAGAGAATATAGTGACCGATTATGATAACTACGACAAACAAAAATCCAAGACGCACTGGAATAACATAAACATCCACCTCTACTTCCTCTGTAGATGATGTAACGACCAGAAAAAAGTGTAATTAAATAAAAGAAATTGATCAGTGCGTTAAGAGAGACAAAGTTTTAATTTTGATGTTTGTCTGGAACCTAAAGAGAAAAAAAAGACCTGATAGAACGAAAAATACTTGGGGTAGACTGCCTGGAGGAAGAGAATTGAAACGGAATCTGCGCAGATTCAAATTTAATATTTGCCAATACTTGGTTTTTCGATCATAAGACAAGACTGAATACTCGAAAAACACATAGAGGCATCGGAACTTAGGTTGTGTAATGAAAAGACAGCGGTTTACGAAACCGGAATTTATATTAAAAAACCATTTCAGGAGCAGATATGTACTCTGACCATATTTTATTGGTTATAAAGTGATAAATTAGCAAAAAGTGTGAAAACTCTGGATAGGACGAAACAATCAGAGGGTGTTGAGAGCTTGAAGGAGAGCATTAGAGGACTGGGGAGCTTCGGAATGTAAGGAGAAGAAAGTACCAGACGAACAGCTGTGCAAAAAGATAAGACTCACTGGGGAACCTCGAATAACATATGAAATATTAAATTTGATATATGAAAGAAAAAAACACAAAATGAAGGAGGTAAAAGAGAACACAGATGTCTAAAAACTGAAACTGAAAGAAAGTATAAAATGGCATTACAGCAAAGACTAGGAGAGAAAAGTTGTAAAAATACATATAAAGACAAGAAAGGTCCATTTACGACTTTTACGTGAAGACAGGAGCAACTCTATTAATATCAGTAGCTCAGATGACAAGCCAGAGCTGGTCAGACAATTGATGGCTTAAAGGTGGAACGAATACATGAGCAGACTGGACATACAATTATTTATCCCCAGGGGATACTACCCTCATATAGCGCAACATCGCCTCTAGTCCTGATTATGGCGTCAATTCCTCGAAGAACGAAGTCCACTGGTTTCTTCGGGTATGCCAAGTGCAGCTGATGATGGGATCCCGTAAAGGCACGAAACTGCGGAGATATTGACTGCTACAATTAAAAAACTGTTCTAAAGAGCCTAGACGTTTGCTACGGGATCGGGTAACTCAGTGACCCACTCGAGGTGCGGTAGGATGCTCGAGAATTCGTCAAGTTAGTAACGTATGCGTGCAGTTGTGTGAGGATGGCTGTTGTCGTCTTGGAAGATGAAAGTGCCCACAGAATACTCTTCATGAAGGTGTAAAACAAAGGACATGCGTGGCCCCCGAGAATGTTGAAATAAACACACTGGTTCATGCTTACGGTAACTTGAGTGTATGGGTGCAAGTCATGGGCGAAAGACGCACTCAAGACGGCACATACAATACGTCTCTAATGACCTCGTAATCGACGGGAAGTTAAACAAATCTTACAAACGTTCTTGCCTCCTATCCATACCCCGTCACCCATGCCAACGTCTCTCTCCCACACACACACACACACACACACACACACACTGCGCCTTAAGCGGCTCATTGGACCGTCGGTATACACGACCTCTTGGGAAGAGGAAAAATTTCGACTCGCCGGATCACACTATTCGCCTCTAGTAGGCTACTGTATTGTTTCAGCGTTGTTTGGCCCGTTGAAGACGTGCAGCTTTAAATGCCCCTGAGAGCTATGCAACACCCAGTCATCACGAGGCAGAGAAAATCCCTGACCCCGCCGGGAATCGAACCCGGGAACCAGAAGCAGTTTATCTCCAAGTCGAGAGCAATACATAGGTATGTGTTTAGCGACCTCGGCCACAGAAGCAGTTCCAGAAGCTGTACCTCAGTCTGAAATCTCCATAGATACCGCTTCGTTGCGGTTGCAGCTATAGTATGGCTATCTGTATCGTCGACACACGCAGAAGATCCTATCACTGTGCGGTTCACGTTTCTTGGGATTGTAGTAGAGTTCTATTTCTAGCAGTAATGTCAAAAAATTTACAAACAGGAAATGAACCGAAACATAGTCCTGCTCTAGCGAGTCCATGTGTCGCCCGTTTACGAATATCCGCGTGTCGTCAGCTTCCGCGGCTGGCGCTCTGACGCTTCTCAAACTGAAATACTGAGCAGTATACGAACTACTTAATGTGCGCTGTAAACCGACCAATAGGCAGAGGGACTTGCATGCCCACTACTACACTGCGTCCTCTACTGACGCTCGGCCCACTTGCTGCTTCCGGTGTCCTCCCGCACCGCGCCGGAGTACTGTTTCAGATCCTGTTTTGGCCTGGCACGTGCGTGGGAGAGCGCTGTAGCCGCTGCTTAATGCGTGCTCTGGCCCGGCCACGTACCCTCGCAGTGTGGCCGCTGCGCCTCCTCGCCACAGTTAATATTCGCAATAAACGCCAATAGGAGCGCCTGCGCACAATCCCCTGCAGAGCGAAAATATCATCCTGGAAACATCCCCCAGGCTGTGGCTAAGCCATGTCTCCGCTATATCCTTTCTTTCAGGAGTGCTAGTTCTGCAAGGTTCGCAGGAGAGCTTCTGTAAAGTTTCGAAGATAGCAGACGAGGTACTGGCAGAAGTAAAGCTGTGAGGACGGGGCGTGAGTCGTGCTTGGATAGCTCAGATGGTAGAGCACTTGCCCGCGAAAGGCAAAGGTCCCGAGTTCGAGTCTCGGTCCGGCACACAGTTTTAATCTGCCAGGAAGTTTCACGCAGGCAGGTTGGCTGCAGGCCCTCAACTGGCCTGCTCCTAATCCACACACGGCCATCACTGGCACCGAAGCAGAATCATCTTTCATCAGAAAACACAACAGACTTCCACCCTCCCATCCAATGAGCTATCTGTTGACACCACTGAAGTCGCAAATGGAGGTGGTTTGGGGTCAGTGGAATGTACGTTACAGAGCATCTGGCTCGGAGCCGTCCTTGGTGTAATCGATTTGTAACATTCTTTGTGCTGCTCTGGTGCCAGCTGCTCCTCAGATTGCAGCTGCTGATGCTGTACGATGCGCCAGTTCCATACGCCTAACACGATAGTCGTCCATCTCAGTAGAGCCACGTTGCCGTCCGGAGCCCAGTCTTCTTGCGACCATACATTCTCGTGACCACCGCTGCAAGCAGTCATGTACAGTGGCCACATTCCTGACAAGTCCTTGTGCAGTATCGCAGAAGGAGTATCCAGTTTCTCGGAGCCCTGTTACAGGACCTCAGTAGGTGTTGACAATGGCGTCTTTGTCATTCTAATGCGACTGGCATGCAGTTTGAATAGACATCGTCTTTCAGAAGTAGAAACACGCCTACCAATTTTCATGTACACTACTGGCCATTAAAATTACTACACCAAGAAGAAATGCAGATGATTAACGGGTATTCACTGGACATATATATTATACTAGAACTGACACGGGATTACATTTTCACGAAATTTGGGTGCATAGATCCAGAGAAATCAGTACCCAGAACAACCACCTCTGGCCGTAATAACGGCCTCGATACGCCTGGGCATTGAATCAAACAGAGCTTGGATGGCGTGTACAGGTACAGCCGGCCATGCATCTTCAACACGATACCGCAGTTCAGTTCATCAAGAGTAGTAACTATCGTATTGCGACGAGCCAGTTGCTCGGCCACCATTGACCATACGTTTTCAGTTGATGAGAGATCTGGAGAATGTGCCGGCCAGGGCAGCAGTCGAACATTTTCTGTATCCAGAAAGATTCGTACAGGACCTGCAACACGCGGTCGTGCATTATCTTGCTGAAATGTAGGGTTTCGCAGGGATCGAATGAAGGGTAGAGCCACGGGTCGTAACACATCTGAAATGTAACGTCCACTGTTCAAGGTGCCGTCAATGCGAACAAGAGGTGACCGAGACGTGTAACCAATGGCATCCCATACCATCACGCCGGGTGATACGCCAGTATGGCGATGACGAATACTTGCTTCCAATGTGCGTTCACCGCGATGTCTCCAAACACGGATACGACTATCACGATGCTGTAAAAAGAACCTGGATTCATCCGAAAAAATGAATTTATGCTATTCGTGCACCCAGGTTCGTCGTTGAGTACACCATCGTAGGCGCTTCTGTCTGTGATGCAGCGTCAAGGGTAACCGCAGCCATGGTCTCCGAGCTGATATTCCATGCTGCTGCAAACGTCGTCCAACTGTTCGTGCAGATGGTCTTCGTCTGGCTAACGTCCCCATCTGTTGATTCAGGGATCGAGGCGTGGCTGCACGATCCGTTACAGCTATGCGGATAAGATGCCTGTCATCTCGACTGCTAGTGATACGAGTCCCTAGGGATCCAGCACGGCGTTCCGTATTACCCTCCTGAACCCACCGATTCCATATTTTGCTAACAGTCATTGGATCTCGACCAACGCGAGCAGCAATGCCGCGATACGATAAACCGCAATCGCGATAGGCTACAATCCGACCTTTATCAAAGTCGGAAACGTAATGGTACGTATTTCTCCTCCTTACACAAGGCATCACAACAACGTTTCACCAGGCAACGCCGGTCAGCTGCTGTTTGTGTATGAGAAATCGGTTGGAAACTTTCCTCACGTCAGCACGTTGTAGGTGTCGCCACCGGCGCCAACCTTGTGTGAATGCTCTGAAAAAACTGATCATTTGCATATCACAACATCTGCCTCCCGTCGGTTAAATTTTCTCGTCTGTAGCACGTCATATTCGTGGTGTAGCAATTTTAATGGCACGTAGTGTATGTAGCACAACGCCTTTTTGGTGTTGCGATTTTTTTGCCCGTCAGTTTACATTATTTTGTTGTTGCGAAGTAGTTTCGAAGGCAGCGCATCGTACGCGGCGCCAGCAGTGGCGTGCACCGAGCGCAGTCCCAGACGAAGAGCCGGGACACAGGCTATGCGCCGCTTGCGCTCCGCCCAAGGCCGGCCGGCCGCGGCGTGCAGTATGCGGGACGCGCCTCGCCGTTACGGCGCCAGTTTTACGAGGAACGCGGGCTGCGGGGGCGGCAGTATCCGGGGCCATTAGGGCCAGGTGGCCGCCCTGTCTGGCGCTCAGACCCGCCACCACCACTACTGTCGGCGACGCTCCTGCACCATTTGCTCTCTCGTCGAGAAGTAACCTCCTTCTCCTACTTCTTCTTCTTGTTCGAGGGCTGTTCCAAAAGTATGATGACTTTTCAAATTGCTCGGGAAACGTACATTCGATTATCGATTTCTTTTTGTTATGTTGTTACACATCTCCCGAACATATGTTTACAGTTTCAACTGTACAGCATATTTCGTTTGATTTTGACATATAATTACAAAAAAAATGGAGCAAAGAATTTGCATCAAAAACTTCCTGGTAGATTGAAACTGTGTACCGGACTGAGACTCGAACTCGGGACCTTTGCTTTTCGCGGGCAAGTGCTCTACCAACTGTGCTTCCCAAGCACGACTCACGCCCCGTCCTCACAGCTTTAATTCCGCCGTACCTCGTCTCTTACCTTCCAAACTTCATAGAAGCTCTCCTGCGAACCTTGCAGAACTAGCACTCCTGGAAGAAAGGATATTGCGCAGACATGGCTTAGCCACAGCCTGGGGGATGTTTCTAGAATGAATGAAACTTCCTGGCAGATTAAAACTGTGAGCCGGACCGAGCAATTGCCCGCGAAAGGCAAAGGTCCCGAGTTCGAGTCTCGCTCCGGGACACAGTTTTAATCTGCCAGGAAGTTTCATATTAGCGCACACTCCGATGTAAAGTGAATTTCATTCTAGAAATTTGCATCAAATTTTGCGTGAAAAATAGAATCAAGTGCTCTAAAGTACTTGAAATGTTGACAGTGGCATACGGTGAGTCTGCTCTAAGTAAAAGGAAAAATGTTCTTCCAAGATGGCCGAGAAGGTGCCAATGACGAACCTCGCTCTGGACGCCCCAGCACATCAACGTCGAAGCTGTGAAGAAAATTGCTCTGAAAACTCGTCGAATTACCGTAAGAGAAGTTGCTGAGGGTGTTGGCATATCGGTCGGCTCGTGTAATGCAATTTTTTCGGCTGTTTTGGGCAGGGGACGTGTGTCAGCGAAGTTTGTTCGATCAGAAGAAACGTTGCATGAGCATCGCTCTGGAGCCCTTGAATGACGTCAATGACGATCCTGATTAGCTTGAAAGGGTCATAAGTGGTGACGAAACATGGGTTTACGGTTATTATGTTGAAACGAAAGCCCAGTCGTCACAATGGAAGCATCCCAAGTGGTTCAAATGGCTCTGAGCACTATGGGACTTAACATCTGAGGTCATCAGTCCCCTAGAACTTAGAACTACTTAAACCTAACTAACCTAAGGACATCGCAGACATCCATGCCCGAGGCAGGATTCGAACCTGCGACCGTAGCAGTCGCGCGGCTCCGCACTGATGTGCCTAGAACCGCTTGGCCACCGCGGCCGGCGAAGCATCCCATAAAGTGGCGACGAAACATGGGTTTACGGTTATGACGTCGAAACGAAAGCCCATTCGTCCCAATGGAAGCATCCTGGAGAGCCAAGACCGAAAAAAGCACGCCAAGTTCGATCAAATGTCAAAGTTTTGCTCACTCTTTTTTTTTCAGTTACCGTGGCGTGTTGCATCATGAATGTTTGGCTTAAGGTCGTACGGTCAGTTAGGACTATTACCTTGACGTTATGCGCCGTTCGCGAGAAGCAATACGTAAAAACGTCCGGAATTGTGGAAAAACAATTCATTGCTTTTGCATCATGACACTGCACCTGTTCATTCATCGTTGCTTGTGAAAGATTTTTTGGCAAAAAACAACTCGGCCATCATGCCTCAGCCACCACATTCATCGGATTTGGCCCCCTGCGACTTTTTCCTGTTCTCAAAACTGAAAAGACGTATGAAAAGACGAAGATTTTCAACGATTGAGGAAATAAAAACTGCATCGCTGGAAGTACTCGAGGCTCTATCAACAAGTACGTATGACAAGTGCTTCGAAGATTGGAAAAAGCGTTGGCTTAAGTGCATTGTATCTGAGGGGGGTTACTTTGAAGAGGACGACATGGATATTGATGAATAAATAAATATTTTTTCATAAAAATATAATGTCATCTTACTTTTTGAACATACCTCGTGTGGCCGAGCGGTTCTAGGCGCTTTAATCTGGAACCGCGTGACCGCTACGGTCGCAGGTTCGAATCCTGCCTCGGGAATGGATGTGTGTGATGTCCTTAGGTTAGTCAGGTTTAAGTAGTTCTAAGTTCTAGGGGACTGATGACCTCAGATGTTAAGTCCCATAGTGCTCAGAGCCTTTTTTGAACCATTTGAACTATATATATATATATATATATATATATATATATATATATATATATATATATATATATATATGGGGTGGTCCATTGATGAGACCGGGGCAGGCCCGGTAGATAGCGTTGCCATAGATCAAACGGATATCAACTGCGTTTTTTTAAATAGGAAACCCCACTTTTTATTACATATTCGTGTAGTACATAAAGAAATGTGAATGTTTTAGTTGGACCACTTTTTTCGCTTTGTGATAGATGGCGCTGTAATAGTCACAAACACATGGCTCACAATTTTAGACGAACAGTTGGCAACAAGTAGGTTTTTTAAATTAAAATACAGAACGTAGATACGTTTGAACATTTTATTTCGGTTGTTCCATGTAGCTTTGTGAACATATCATTTCTGAGAACGCATGCTGTTACAGCGTGATTACCTGTAAATACCACATGAATGCAATAAATGCTCAAAATGCTGTCCGTCAACCTCATGCATTTGGCAATACATGTAAAGACGTTCCTCTCAACAGCGAGTAGTTCGCCTTCCGTAATGCTCGCACACGCATTGACAATGCGCTGACGCATGTTGTCAGGCGTTGTAGGTGGATCACGATAGCAAATATCCTTCAACTTTCCACACAGAAAGAAATCCGGGGACGTCAGATCCGGTGAACGTGCGGGACATGGAATGGTGCTTCGACGAACAATCCACCTGTCATTAAATATGCTATTCAATACTGCGTCAACCGCACGCGAGCTATGTGCCGGACATCCATCATGTTGGAAGTACATCACCACTCTGTCATGCAGTGAAACATCTTGTAGTAACATCGGTATAACATTACGTAGGAAATCAGCATTCATTGCACCATTAAGATTGTCATCGATAAGATGGGGGCCACTTATAGTTCCTCCCATAATTTCGCACCATACATTAACCTGCCAAGGTCGCTGATGTTCCACTTGTCGCAGCCATCGTGTATTTTCCGTTGCCCAATAGTGCATATTATGCCGGTTTACGTTACCGCTGTTGGTGAATGACGCTTCGTCGCTAATAGAAGGCGTGCAAAAAATCTGTCATTGTCCCGTAATTTATCTTGTGCCCAGTGGCAGAACTGTACACGACATTCAAAGTCGTCGCCACGCAATCCCTGGTGCATGGAAATATGGTACGGGTGCAATCGATGTTGATGTAGCATTCTCAACACAGACGTGTTTGAGATGCCCGATTCTCGCGCAATTATTCTGCTACTGATGTGCGGATTAGCCGCAACAGCAGCTAAAACACCTACTTGGGCATCATCATTTGTTGCAGGTCGTGGTTGACGTTTCACATGTGGCTGAACACTTCCTGTTTCCTTAAATAACTTAACTATTCGGCGAACGATCCGGACACTTGGATGATGTCGTCCAGGATACCGAGCAGCATACATAGCACACGCCCGTTGGGCATTTTGATCACAATAGCCATACCTCAATATCGACCTTTTCCGCAATTGGTAAACGGTCCATTTTAACACGGGTAGTGTCTCACGGAGCAAATACCGTCCGCGCTGGCGGAATGTTACGTGGTACCACGTACTTATACGTTTGTGACTATTACAGCGCCATCTATCACAAAGCGAAAAAAGTGGTCCAACTAAATCATCCATATTTCTTTACGTACTACACTAATATGTAATAAAAATTGGGGTTCGTATTTAAAAAAACGCGATTGATATCCGTTTCACCTATGGCAGCGCCATCCAGCGAGCCAACCATAGCGCCATCTGGTTTCCCCCTTCAAGCTAGACGAGTTGTGTTCTCTGTAGTTTTTTCGTTTGATGCTTGTAATTATCGCACGCACCCTGACTGCAAATTAGTACGTCTGTTGATTCGACCTGTTATGCTGCCATTCGTGAACAGAATTCCAGGAGGTGTTTTCCAACAGGGTAATGCTTGGCAACTACCGCTGCTGTAATCCAGCAAGCTCTATAGAGTGTCAACGTGCTTTTGCTTGCTCGATCACCAGATCTGTCTCTAATCGAGCACATGTGGGACATTACCGGACGACAACTCCAGCGTCATCGACAAACCGCCCCTGTGTAGATCAACCAAGTGCAACAGGCATGGAATTCCATGCCAGAAACTGCCATCCGATACCTGTACAACACACTGTGCGCAAGTTTGCAAGCTTCCACCCAACCTTCTGGCGGCTATACCTATGGGTAATGTACCTGCGTTTCACATTTGCAATGGCTTTTGTCGCGGTTACATTAACCTCTGATCTTGCAATGTTAAACACTTAAATACGTTATCTAGAAAGATATATTCCAGAAATTTCATTACTCTACATGTTGCGATTTTTTTCGTCAATGTACACTTTTTACCCTCATCATTTACCTGTGGTGCCGTAGAAACTATTCCCCGATGTCTTAATACGTGTCCTATCACCCTGTTCCTTCTTATAGACACTTTTTTTGCATACTTTCGTTTCTTCGCCGGTTCTGCGGGGAACTTCCTGCTTCCTTATCAGTCCACCTAATTTTAAACATCCTTCTACAGCACCACATCTCCAACGCTTTTTCCCTTTCTTTTTCGTTTTTACCACCGTCCATGATTCAGTACAATAGAATATTGTGCTCCAAATTTACATTCTCAGAAATTTCTTCCTCAAGTTAAGGCCGATGTTTGGTTCAGCAGATTTGTCTCGGGCAGGAATGCCTTCTTTGCCTCTGATAATCTGTTTTTTATTCCTCCTCGCTTCGTTCGTCATGTGTTATTTTGCCTCAAAAGTAGCAGAATTCCTTCACTTCGTCCATTCCGTGACAATCAATTTGAATCTTAAGTTTATCTCTTATCTCATTTCTGATATTCTTTATTACTTTCGTCTATGTTCGGTTTACTCTCAATCTGTAGTGTTTAGCTCTTCCATTCCACTCTGCATGTTCTGTAATTTGGAACATTTTTGGAAATTTATTGTAAGTTCCTATGGGAGGGAGGACGAACCTCCGATGGGGGAGCCGCGTTAGTAGGCAGAGACCTCATATTACGCCGAGGCGCCAAATTGCTCACTGGACGGTGGTGTCTCATGAACGAGACGGACTCGGCGAGGTTTTCACTGGCGCCAATAAGTTATATTCGTTTCCGCGGATATGCGAGTGCCGTAGTTTTCTGCGACCCTGTCCCTAGTGACTTTGAACCATATTCCTGTTCTCGTTATGAAAATTAACGGCAGTAGATTCTAGGCATCAATTGGAGACAGTCCAGTACACTGGTCGATTCTCGGAATCGAAAAGTTGAGGGATTGCAAGAGGGCTTTGATTATTGACATTGGAATAGCGTGGAATTTAAAACCCCGTGCCGTGGGTCAGAGCGAGGCTGAGGACCCATATTTATATTGATTTTGTGCGTGCAGCAGAGCAGGGAATTAACCCAAGAATGCTAATAAACGTTTCCTATTGAACGCGTGGAGCAGCTGGTCGCGTCCTTTGTCTCGGGTGCCGCGAGTTCTGGTCGTCTCCGCGATGCAACGTGAGATACGAGGCACGGTTCGTCCGAGCGTTTGAAGCAATATGTGGCATCCAGAGCAGTGAAAAGAAAAACAACCTGCCGCGCGGTGATGGTCGGAGCTAATCGTTACTCTCCCGAATCGAACGAGATGTGTCAGAGGCGGCGGCATCAGAAGGGTGAGGGATGGCTGCGACATCGGGGGCAGTTAGCTGGCGGGCAGGTCGATGCGCGGGGTGACTCAGCAGCCGCCCCTGCGTCTGGAGAACGGCGTCGGCCCCGCGGCTCCGCCCCCACATCAGCGCCGCTGCCGCCACTTTGCGCGCTCAGCCAAGTGCCTGGCGTCGTCCCCACCCAAACAAGCCTCGTACGTGTCTCTCCGCGTCTGATTACTTCCGCACGCGCATCCGGCCCTCGTCTTTAACTACACAATGACCGTATCAACGTGTAGACAAATGAGAGCGGCAGTTTCTTTTCCGGGGCACTTGGTGAGAAAACATTGGTTTTGCATTGCTGACGTTACACAGATGAAACGATTGCGCAGTAATTAAGCTGATTTGAAAGGACGGCTGTACATAAATCCAAACGAAATACCCTGATGAACCAAAACATTATCACCACATTCCACCATTGCATGCTACCTCGTGTCACTGTGGGAACATAACGCTGTAAGAATAGTACACGGTGACTCGAAAGTCCATTAACATTTGAGAATTCAATACTTCACGGGCTAATGTAGATGTAATAATTGACGCATATGCTTGAAATGACATGGTTTCATTGAAACCAAAAAAGGTACACTAAAGACCAACAGAAGGCCCTTTCTACGATACAAAAGCGATGATTAGCTTAACACTTTACAACAAATGTTCAACATGTCGGCCGTCGTTCGTCAACAATGCCTGTACTCGAAGGGCAATGTTGTGAACAGCACTGTACAGCACATCAGTATTTATGATGAAAAACTGACGTCAGATATGGTCTTTTAGCATTCCTAATGAGGTCAGACGATCGACTTGCGACTTCCTTGTAACCTCACAACCTATAATCAAGCTTATTGAGGTCTGGGAATCTTGGAGGCCAAGATTGACGGAAGTGGTGGCTCAGCACCCGATCCTCACCAAACGATGTGCGCCAGAGATCTTTCATACGTGTGTCAATATCGGGTGGTGCGTCATCCTTCATAAAAGTCTTTCAGTCCCGCTCGCAGTTTGAAAAGCAGCGTCTCGCGTTTCTTCGAACAAAAAGGGTTCGATCACTATGGGTGTGGTAAATCCACACCACGCTGTGACTCTCTCGACAAGCAGTGGGGTTTCCACGCTAGTTCTAGGATTATCGCTAGCCTAAATTCTGCAGTTGCGAGAGCTGACAGACCGTCGGAGTGTGACATGGGGTCGTCCTTTCACAACATGTTAAACAACCCGTCGTCATCTTTCTCAGTTTTTCGATGCTCTCTACGCCACAGAATCTTGGCTAACACTTCTCGACGACGCTGGATTTTGTACGGATAGTGTCGGAGGGTACGCTTTAGTTCTCTCGTAATAGTAGTGCGTGGAATCCCGGTGCGACGTACGACTTCAAGAGCGCTGACTTCGCCATGCATAGATGGACCAGCTGAAGTCTCCATTTCTTTCTGAACTGTCCGAGCAGCAGTAGCACTTGTGCTGCTCGCCCAACGTCTAAACAACCCGTGGCTCCGAACTTCGTGATCATTTTCTTCACAGCAACACTTGTCACAGGTAAGGACTGATGACCTTAGCAGTTAAGTTCCATAAGATTTCACACGCACACACATACACACACACACACACACACACACACACACATACACACTTGTCACAGGACGTATGCCCGTTCGAATACCCTTCTTGTTGCGATAGGATCGCAAAGCTACAGTAGTGGAGTCTACATTCTGTTAGTAAAGCTTCACTAACAGTGCCTTTTCTGATAAACATGCCGTATAACTGCTGGCGCATTTGACTCCCTCTCTCACAACAGCCCATTTTACACACTATTCTCACACGGTGTCACTGACGTGTTGCTGCTCAGCGCCTTCTGTTGGCCAGTAGTTGCAGTCTGTTCTGATTTCAATAAAGCCCCACGTCATTTCAGGCAAGCGTGTTAAGTTTTACCTCTCTGCATACAGGGTGTTTCCGTAAAAAAAAAAAAAAAAAAAAAGTGACAGGGCATAGAGAATGCTCCACTGAATTTTTGGAGGTAGGGAATCTGCGGTCGGAGAAGCGAGCTTGAAGTGAACTTGTCTACCGCTTTGTCTACCATTACTGTTTTCTAGCTTATTTACGACTAACATGCGTACAAGTTTACACGTTCTGTGCTGTTTATTTACATGTTCATTCTTTATTTCCTGGAAGCAAACGCGCAGGACGAGCCTGATTATTAGCAAGTCAAGATGCATGTTTTGTTTACTTTACTTGTCCATAAGGTAGCTCTATTGTATCGTATTTACATTGTCTCATGACAGAACGTGCTATGAATCAACGACAAACCCATTCATTACTCAGTGCTATCCAGAGACGTACAGTACGAAACGATGGAGGAGTACCGGTACAGGTTCGCAGAACTCACTGACTTGTACCTTGTGTATGAGGAAGTACGTTGTGATGCTGAAAGGCTGTACAGGGAACGATTTCCTAAGAGGCATTATCCGTCATGACGAGTGTTTATTTCTGTCGATAGATGAATGCGAGGATGTTGCAGCGTTTGCCACTACAAGTACTCGTCGTATTTCACGTTAAATGATCACTGCACATACTAACGTGTGGCAAGTACTCCACATTACACGAATATCACCCACAACGAGTCCATGCAGTGCTTCTGACTGACTATGCACCAAGGGTCGCACTGTGTCAGTGGTTACTCCGACAGTGGATTTATTGACTAGATTTCCTCCAAATCCTGCTGTTTACTGACGAGGTTTCATTTAATCGCGATGGTATTTCCAACAACAGGAACAGTCATGAAGCCGGCCGCTGTGGTCGAGAGGTTCTAGGCGCTTCAGTCCGGAACCGCCCTGCTGCTACGGTCGCAGGTTCGAATCTTGCCTCGGGCATGGATGTGTGATATCTTTAGGTTGGTTGGGTTTAAGTAGTTCTAAGTATAGGGGACTGCGACCTCAGATGTTAAGTACCATAGTGCTTAGAGCCATTTGAACCATTTGAATAGCGGTGTGTGGGATGAGGAAAACTCTCAAGCTGTAGTAGAGTCACACCATCAAGTTTTGCTGTGAATATCTGGGCGGCATTGTAGGCAACATTCTCTAGTACCATATGACCATATCTTCTGCCTGGCCGTCCGAAAGACCACCTGTACTAGATGTTTGTGCGAAAGAGTTCTACCTGAGTTGTTGGAGAACGTAGCCTTGGCTGTTCGTGAGAGGATGTGGAAACAACATGACGTGGATGTCCGCAACCATCTCAGTGCTGATTTTCGTTGTCGATGGACTGGAAGGGGAGATTCTATTCAATGGCTTGCGAGGTCACCTGACCTGATCCCCTTGATTATTTGCCATGGGGATATCTAAAGTCACTTGTGTGTGAGATCCCAGTGAATACGGAGATGGAGTTAGTTCCCAGAATTGTAGCTGCCCGTGATGTAATTCGAAACACACTAGGGATATTTGTCAGCGTTCGTCAGAATCTTGTTCGCCAATGCCACGCTTGCACTGACGTTGATCCGCTGAGTGGGCGGCGTGACGGATTGCCGTCCTACGGGTCCGGGTTCGATTCGCGGCTGGGTCGGAGATTTTCTCCGCTCAGGGACTGGGTCTTGTGTTGTATTTATCATCATTTCATTCCCATCCGGCGCGCAGGTCGCCCAATGTGGCGTCGAAAGTAATAAGACCTGCACCAAGGCGGCCGGACCTGCCCCGTCAGGGGCCTCCCGGCCAATGACTCCGTTGATGGCCGTCAGTTTCAGCGCGTTTTGTAAGATACAGTACAAATGGTACGTTCATTGTGTCAGTGATGGAATAGTATCATCGTATCATAGTATCGTGATTTTGTTCCTATTATCTCCTTAAGCTAGCTTCGCCGACGCCAGGTTCTCAACCTCAAATTGTTCAGTGGAGGATCCTCTATGCCCTGTTAAATTATTGCCCGATCTTACAGAAACACCCTGTACATAATTCCGTGAATCGTTGCATTTTCAAATATTAACAGATTTTCCGGTCACCCTGCATCTAAGGGGAACGTAGACGAAAGGGGAAACATTCCAGCGACGCTAAGGGTCGATAATGGGGAAAAAATCCACTGACAGAAGCGATTTTGCTATGGCTCGGAGCCAGGGAACGAGCACTTCGGAAACAGCGAAGCTTGTTGGTTATTTGCGTGCTGTTGACGTGAGCTTTTCTGAAAAATAGTTTATGCGCGTGAATCACGAATAGGTGACAAGGTGCTGCACGAGGACGCCTCGCCGCAGAAGGTGGGGGTCGAAGGCTTGGATACTCTGTACAGTAGGGCAGGCGGCGATCTGTGACAGGTCTGACGACACAAAGCGATGCAGGAGCAGGCACAAGCGGACGTTGTTCAATACGGGATTGCACAGGAGACGAGGG
The DNA here is from genome assembly GCF_021461385.2 of Schistocerca piceifrons. NCBI lineage: Eukaryota > Metazoa > Arthropoda > Insecta > Orthoptera > Acrididae > Schistocerca > Schistocerca piceifrons. The sequence continues at coordinate 84,378,075 of NC_060144.1, forward strand.
CCGGCCGGCGGTGGCCAAGCGGTTCTAGGCGCTTCAGTCTAGAACCATGCGACCGCTACGGTCGCAGGTTCGAATCCAACCTCGGACATGGATGTGTATCATGTCCTTAGGTTAGTTAGGTTTAAGTAGTTCTGAGTTCTAGGGGACTGGTGACCTGAGATGTTAAGTGACATAGTGCTTAGAGCCATTTGAAAAGTAGACGACCCCTATGCATCGTCGGTAGGTATGGGATAACTGAGACCGGACCGTAGCTCAGTGGTAAAATGTCGCCCGGTCTGATAAATGACGTATCCTATTACACCAAGTCGATGGTCGTGTCGGGAAACGCCGTCATCCTGACGAACGGCCACTCAGAACGTGAACTGAGCCAGGAATGCAGACCAATGAAAGCGGTATTGTGCTGCCGGAGGCATTCACCTGGGCTCCCGTGGGACCTGTGGTGGTAATGTAAGGCAACTTAACAGCTGTGGACAACGTTATAATTATTGAGAACCACCTACATACCGACGGCGATAGCATCTTCCGCCAGGACGGCGATAGCATCTTCCGAGTCACTAAGCCAGAGTGGATAGCGTAATCCAGCAGGGTAACTTTACTTCCGTTAGGCCGGTTCAAATGGCTCTGAGCACTATGGGACTTAACATCTGCGGTCATCAGACCCATAGAACTGATATCTACTTTAGCCTAACTAACCTAAGGACATCACACACATCCATGCCCGAGGCAGGATTCGAACCTGCGGCCCTAGCGGTCGCGCGGTTCCAGACTGAAGCGCCTAGAACCGCTCCGCCACACCGGTCAACGTTAGGCCGGAAAAGCTTGAAGAACGTCGTAGTGAACTCTCGTTGACGTCTCGTCTGCCGTATTCGCCTAATCGAAACGTGACAGAACAGTTCTGGGACGCTATCGGGTGAAAGTTCCGCGTCCAAAAACTAGCGGCCCGTAGTTCAAGGGAAGCGCGTGACCTGTCCTGAGACATCTGGCGCCACATACCTGCACGCAGAATGGTTACTGTATTACTTTGCGGAGCTGCACCATCAAGCTGGGGGACTACAGTGTATTTTTCATTCTTTAGTGGCACACGGAACGAGATAGAAATTTTAGTACAATTGTGTGGCCAGAACTGAAGGACACTTGAATAAATTAAAGTGTAATATGTAGTTTAGCGAATAAGCTAAAAGTTAATAAGAGACAAATTTTCCATAACGATTTCTTATGTGCTCGCCTAGACGAAAGAGAAACGGAAATTATATAACATCATTCGTTAGATGTGGAACTATATTTGTATGATTTTGATTGTAATATAACTCCTGTCAGCTTATAATTACTAATTTCCATCAAGACGGTTATTGAAACCCCGTGCCGCGCGGGATTAGCCGAGCGGTCAGAGGCGCTGCAGTCGTGGACTGTGCGGCTGGTCCCGGCGCTGGTTCGAGCCCTCCCTCGGGCATGGGTGTGTGTTGTCCCTAGAATAATTTAGGTTAAGTAGTGTGTAAGCTTAGGGACTGATGACCTCAGCAGTTAAGTCCCATAAGATTTCACACACATTTGAACATTTTTTGAAACCCCGTTCTGCTATCTACATATAGCTTTCGCGTGATTTCCGTAAATTTCCTTTGAAATGAAGTCGGCCGATTTCCTTCCCCCTTCATCTCTCGTCCTAGATCTAACGACCTCGCCACCCAGGTGACGCTAAACTCTAACCTTACTCCGTCTTTTGTAAAAGTAACCTTGTTTTGTGTAGGAACGTCAGTCTGAAATAGAAAATAGCGTCAAGCGCAAGAGCACGTTCGAAATTTTCAGGCAAACAGATGTAAGCTGTAGGGAAAGACAGGCAACACACAGCGCGTACAAGAACCGATAGGGAAAAATAAAAACGGACGACCAAGAATGAAGAGCTTGGATTAGAAAAGACACAAGACAGGTATGTAGTCTTTCGCTCCTACTTTTCAATACGTACATCGAAGAAGTACTGACAAAAATACAAGAAAGGTTCAGGAATAGGATTAAAATTCATCAATGATATCAATCAAATGGTTCAAATGGCTCTGAGCACTATGGGACATAACATCAGAGGTCATCAGTCCCCTAGAACTCAGAACTATTTAAACCTAACTAACCTAAGGACATCACACACATCCATGCCCGAGGCAGGATTCGAACCTGCGACCGTAGCAGTCGCACGGTTCCGGACTGAGCGCCTAGAACCGCGAGACCACCGCGGCCGGCCCGCTTTCACACATTTATCTATCAGTGACAGCAACGGTGCTTAATAGTTATTGCTGCGGATCCAAATCGAAATCTGTCAAGGAAAGAAAGTTACTTTCCTTTGGCAGGTACCACAAATGTGAAATTAAATAATAATTATCATGCTAGTAATAGACAGTGTACGTGTCGATTAATATTGGAACACAGTCTAAAGTCGGCAAACAATTGTGCGGCTAATTTATGTGACTAGATGATTCTATATTTATGAAACCATTGCTAGATAAATTCGGTAGTACGGGAAGGTGGTACCAATCAGTCAGTTGAATTTATACACATTTCGAACACTTTTGACCTGCGAATAAAAGATCTTTACGTGTGGAAGTCTGAATCATTTCCCTCGTGATATTCAGTTCTCCTATCAATTGTGCTTATTTTGCTGTAGTGGTAAAGTTCGTATGATATGGCACCATGGTTATGTGCTTATTTATTTTAGTTTCACTAAGATAAACGTACATAAAATGTATTATAACAGAAAATTAAAAAATGGAGAACTTCGTCCATAAACTACTTCAGTGTGTGAGAAATCGATTATTTGCTGCTTGCCATAGCTGCAAATTCGACGTTTTTCGGAAAAGTTTCATTTTGGCACCTTAGGAAGCCACATCGCAGCATAATGTTTTGAAACAGAGACTCAGCGATACAATCAACTGTCGTATAAAACCTAAAAATAGCGTTGGATATCCATTCATTTCCTGTGACAAAGAAGTCATGGTAAATGAACCTTGGCACTTTCGTTTCTCTGTTCATAGCTTTAAACCAAGTTTATTGCAGGTATCGAATGCAACTTGTTGCGATGCGTATGAAACGCGTGTACAAGATCTACAGTACTTTTGTACGAGGTCAGTCTGTATTAACGATGTTGTGACAATTTAAATTTGTAGAACTCTTTCGGAAAACCGTTAACTCTCATCGTAGCCTCGTGCCTTTTGTATTCAATTTATTTTGGCGAAAAATTTTATGTTCTGCACGTCTACTCGCTCCATCTACGTTCCTGTTCTGTGCGATTTCTAGACGGTCCTATAAACAGCGGCCAGAAAATGTAATGTCAAAGAGAACGGAATGTCTTTGCAAGCTCTTTGTCTTTTTGTTTTGAGTAAAGTTTGTTTTGAACTAACAATGTTCCTACAATCTAGACCACGTCTCTGTCTCTCTCGCAAATGGATGTAATTTTATAGTGTATACAACCGGGTTAAAGCGCTGGGCATGGTGCAGAAGCATCTGTATGAAAGCTAGCCCACTGTACAGTTAATCGTATACTTTTCACGCGATGGTGTGTCGTCAGTTTCATCGTCAGCATGTAAACCTTTAACTGAATCATGAATAAATACAGATAAATGTGGCCAGACTTCCTACGGCAATATGAGCCCACAAACGGCCAAATTAAGCACTGACACAATCTGCCGTAAAATTAACACTAAAGGCGCTACTCTTAAGTACTTCCTACCTTCTTGTCACCGAGCGAATAACCAGCGTACACTACATTATAAAGACGAGCCTGAAATGGCTCGAAAACCAATTATGGTATTTAAAGCGTATTTCATAAGTGAGTGGTCACAATTTTCGGTATTTATATTCAATTAATATAAGCTTTATTTTGAACTGAGTCGTTAACGTGTTTGCTTCCTCCGCTGTTTACCGCAGTCGTTTTATTTCCGCCACCCGCGTGATAGGATCTAACGTATGCATCTGACTTTATAAATCTTGTTATATTTGCTCGTAATGTGGTCCGTTTACGTTTTAATTATGAAAGAATTGCTGCCGTCTCAGCCATAGTACCTAATTCTTACAATTGTCGCTCTTAGATTGTTTGTTATCTACTAACTACGTGAAAGCACCATTATTACCAACAATGAGCGCTGCAGTCACACACCTATATATCTACATGTATTTATACATGCAGGCTAATAAGTAACCAGTCTCCGTGCTAAAGAGGTACAGCGAAAGTTGTGACTTACCCGTTTTCTGGAAATGCCCAGCTGAGCCGCGAGCAGTGAGACGTAATTGTAATTTTCGACATTGAAGTCTCACGGAAATCTCCGTGGATTTAAATTATCTTCCCATTCCTCTTTTGTAACCGGGCTTCGGCACCAAATTTAAGATTCACAGACTATTAAAATCAACATTAGCGTTACTATGAGAATTAACACTTTCAGCTGAGAATAAACTTCGCTCAAAACAGAAAACAAAGAGTTTACATACATATGTTGTCTTTCCTCTGACACTGCGATACATTCTCTGACTGCAGGATATAGCCCAGTCTACAAATTGACCAGTTAATCGCAGAACATTCGCTTTTGCTGTCTCAGTGGCTATGCTGTGTGATATTCAATTTGTTTTCTAAAGCGTATTTGCCTTTGTGCTCGGCGTATCACGGGACGTGTAGATTCAAAGGAACTGCGAACATATCTTAATTTTTAATGACAACCTTAAATCGCAAGTCGAAAGAAATAACCGTAGTCTACAGCGTTCAAATTGAAAATTGGGTTGTCAAACTGAATTCGGCAAAGCGGATCGCAAACAGGACGTCGTTGTGCAAAATCTGAATCTATACAATCAGTAAATGGGAGGCTAAACTAAGTAAAGATGCTTTGCCTATGTACCCTTGGTGGCGTTTTAGGTTTAATTTCAGGAACTTCTGATGAAGCAAAAAAAATCTGTTCGAATAGCTTCAGCCGTGATTTAGACGGCCCGCAACTTGAAGGTTCCGGATTTGCCCTTGTAGCATGCAGGATTTTTCGACTTTTTTGAATAAAAAACAAAAGCTAACATGTGACAGAAAAGTGAATATTGTTATGAAATTATTCTCTCTTAATTCTGTGTTCTTTGCCGAAAATTGTGGCCTATATGAACTTCTTATAAAATTCAGTTCCTTTTTGTATTGGACGTACGACGACCTTTTGTTTCAGCTTTCGATAGGCCATAAATAAAAGACAAGTATATTTAAAAATTGGTATATTACTAATTGTCACGTATATTAAAGGTTGCTTTTCAGTATAACAAGCGTAACGATTGAGGTATTTGTCGTACCTGTAAACAAGCTTCTCCATACCCTCTTCATAAAATGTTGTCGCCATCAAACTGTGACCGCAATGGAGGCCTGTTATTCGATTCCCTCAAACAGAAGGGAACACGTTTCAGCATGGTTTTAGAAAGCATCGCTCGTGTGAAACTCAGCTTGCCTTTTTCTCACATGACATACTGAGAACTAAGTGTTGTGTCTAGGAATCCTACATGCTCGGTTCGCTAGACACACAATCAAACAACTCGTATTAATGAGTTTTATTACAAGAGACTACAATTACTTAACTTTGGTATGTGTCCCACGCAACATACAAAATAATCAGTGTCCTTCAGAATAGACAAACCCAAGTCTGTGCTACGTAGAGAGTACTAATGAAGAGCTACGATGCGTCTGCTGCCGAAGTGGCTAACGTTGAAGCTGCTATCGCCATTCGGGCGCGGCGCCTATTTCGCCTTCACCTAGGTGCCGCTGCTGTCGCGTTGTCGTCCTGGAGTGAGGTCGGTCAGCGTGCGATTGGCTGACTTCTTCAAATGGCTCTGAGCACTATGGGACTTAACTTCTGAGGTCATCAGTCGCCTAGAACTTAGAACTAATTAAACCTAGCCAACCTAAGGACATCACACACATCCACGCCCGACGCAGGATTCGAACCTGCGACCGTAGCGGTCTCTCGGTTCCAGACTGCAGCGCCTAGAACCGCAAGGCCACTCCGGCCGGCGGCTGACTTCTTCTCTTAGCCTTCTTTTCCCTAACGTTCCCGACTGGAGTGCCGGCGCTGACTTTACCTCGTAACACTATGGATGAAGGGCAACAGGCAGATTTCTTATTTCTAGATTTGCAGAAAGCATATGACACGTCTTCCCTATTGCAGGCTGTTAATGAGGGCTGTTAATGAGTCTTGGTGACCTGAGCATTCTTACTTGCAAATGCTAAAAATGCGACAGTAGTTAAGCAAATGTTTTCACATGTTATTAACAGGTACCACAAACAGCACATTTTAGCAGAAGTCACTGAAAATTTCGGTGGCCACCATCAAATGCGATAGTAGGAAAAACGGATGGTAATAAGAATTAGATCGAATACGGGCAACAGACCTACATTTAAATCGAGCAGTGCACACGGAGATTCGTAAGCAGTAACAAATACGCATGAGTCCACAGAGTACCGTGCAACGAAACCATTTTATATTTCATATGAAACATAAACAAATACAGAACCATTTACGTCATTAAGGATGAGACGAAAAATTAAGCAAAATGCGAGCTAAGTACTTACGTTGCAATTCAAAAAGACATACGCACAAGAAAGCCATAATCAGAAACATAACTTCCACTTCATAACAGCCACACGGTCGAAATAGCACATAGGATTTTACAGATAAATACATTTTACCATCAGACTGCCAGACCCACCCATAAAGTAAAATGAAAAATATTGTCATGCAGCACTCGTATTTTGGAAAGCAATAATATGGATTTACGAGGCATATTTCTCGTATTCGAAGTTCACTGCCACGCCACGTGGAGCGCTGATGTTCTCTGTTTCCGTGTCATAACAAGGTCCCCAGTAAACGATCAAATATTTTGTCAAACTTACCTGCACTGACCGAATATTTGACCTTGTAAGCTGCTGTTTGATGTGTTTGTCAAGCATAGCTCGCGTCTGACGTGTTTGGGAGAAATCTTGATTGGCAGAAAGTATGACAAGATGACGCACGTTGTTTGCATCGATGTTTCGCCGCATATGAATAATGAAGAATCGTTTTATTACACTTTTTTATCTCAGTGTATGGTGAGTTTCTACAACTATGAAAACTACGATCAAGGATGAAAACAGAATAAGGCTGACAATTACGAAAATGGTAGAGGTATCACGTCTTTTCCAGCCATATATTACGCAGGAAAAGGTTATGAACAAAATGAATTTTTTACGCAATACATACACGAGGGGGTGCAATGAAATAAAAGAAATCGAAGTTCCTCGGTAATTCTACGAATTATGTGGGCTATATGTTCCCACATTCGGGTATTTTAATGAGCTGTCATTAGAGGACCAATAAGATGAGAATAAATTATCGCATACTTACGTCTTCGTTTTCACTGAGAGGGAAGTAACTCTAAAGAAATTATCAAAAGTTTCGTTGTCCATTCACAAGAAAGTTGGTGTGATCATCAAGTTTGAGTCTAACATTTCCATTAAAGGATTTCCATTTGTATATTTTTCTTTCATTTTAAAGAATGACCTGGCCAAGCGTCTTGTTTTCTTCTCCTTGTTCTTCTTTAAACACTGTGCCAGAGCCAATGTTACAGATGCTTTATCTACATTTGTAGCCATTTCCACTAGTGCCAAAATACGTCAGACGAAACGTGATTGCTTCAGAAGTAAGGTTAAACTGACAAGCTTTCTTGGTATGTATACGGCTATTTGACCCAGCCTAGCGAATTTGACAGACACGTTTTCTCTTGTACCAGGGCCTTAAAAAGTTTCATTGTCCATTCGAAGAGAGTTAATATAATCATCGGGTTATGAGAGTAGTATTTCTCTTACCAGACTTTCATGGGTAAATCTCTCACTTTAAACCATTCCCTTCACCAAGGTCTTGTTTACTTCTAACCCCTTCCTGAGTTAAGCTACCAGTGAGACGCCAGCTGAACCTTCTGGGCAGAACAGGTAATAGGATCGTGGAAAGGGCGAAGGGTTGAGGTCAGTTTCTGCTTCCAATTGTCATTTACTGAAATTTAATAACCTTTACAACCAAAGCGGCACGTAGCCGAATCAGAACTCTTAACAAGATAAAAATCCATCTAAGATAGCAATAAAATAATTCAAAAAACAACACACGCAAGGTGCAATACAAATGGCTGAGGGCCACAATTAAATTTCAAAAACTTCAGAATATATTACCGTAGACCTTTAAAGGCAGAAGGCCAGCATGTTTAACAACGAGAATTCTTAAAAATCAACAAGATAAAAATCCAATTAAGATAGCAATAAAATAATTTAAAGAAGCAATATATGCAAAGTGCAATACCAATGGCTGAGGGCCACAATTAAACTTTAAAATTTTAAAATACATTACCATAATCTTTAAAGGCAGAAGGCCACAGTGTTTAAGCTTGAGAGGTAAATTTAAAAATTGATTTTGCAAAATTTTAAGGAAACCAACAAATAACCATAAGCCGAAAATTTAAAGTAGCTGACAACAGATAATTAAACACCGGTGGCACTCAAAAGCCTCCAGGGAGGTCGGTGCGCCCTCGTTCACTTAGGCGAGACGGGTGGTGAGCCCAACTGCACTAGATCCGTCGGAGCCCAACCAAGAGACAGTCACGGACCGATCGATCAAACGACTTGCTAGCCGCCAATCGGTACATAAAAACTCAAAGACCAAACTGTTACGGACATGATTATGCACAATGAAATATATATTAAGCTGTCAAAACTACACACCATGTTGGACAGCGGCAACAGGTGGGGAAAGGACGATGCCTGAAGTCGCGTTAGTGGCCAGGGCAGGTAACCAGAACACTAACGGCCACTAGGCAGAAGATTCCGCTGGTACACTTGAAGTTGAAACTCGGTAATAGTTAACTTCTCTCAAAAGAACACTGCCTGAATTTACGTCAGCGCCCAGGGCAGGTAACCAGAACACTAACGGCCACAAGACACAAAATTCCACTGGTGCACTCAAATCGTAGTCGACCAAAATAGCTAACTGCACCGCATGGCGACTAAATCTCAGCAGTAGAACCACTCGGTGTTGCTCACCGGAAAACCTCTCCTACAGCAAACCACCGAAGCGAACCACCACAACATGAATGGACGTGGCTTGGGTATTTGAAACCACTACTCAACTTTGACGTCCTGGGTCGGTGAACCACGAAGCTCGTAGAGATCGGACAGCTCCACACTCGCTCCGACACTGCGCAGGGGCTGCCAGCGGCCCCAGCCGACTGCACCCAATACCGACTCAAAGGAAGGCCTCGGCGCTTGTTGGTGACGTCACGTCAGCTACGCACGGCGAACGCCAGGTCTGTTGCAGGCATACTCATAAAGGTGGTGTCTCCCTCTCTGACACAGGAAAATGTGAAACAATTGGCGGTAGTTGACCAACACACATTGTTCTGAGAGATTCCTGCAATCAATTAATTGTGCAATTCATTACACTTCTTAACAAATAGTGTACTTCTGAACTTAAATTTCCACCTGTTTTAAGGATTGACATAAAAAAACAACTTCATGGTCCAGCAGCAACAGAATTCGTGCTTCTTTACCTTATTTGTAAATCTGGGGAAGTTACGTTTGTACTGGGTTGCTTTTACAAAAACTGTGAACATATTGGTGCTCTTCTTTGGTTGACTATGGGGTGAGGAGCACTGAATGTTAATGAAATATCTTGCGATTGTACACGTTGGGGGAGGGGGTGGGGGACAGAAGAAGAGGCAAAAGAGAGATACTTGTTTTATCAAGTAAATTTTTTTATCTTACAAAGTTTCTCCTTTAAGTTGCAAGAGGGGAATATTTATCTTTTCTAATGTGCATGTTTAAAAAAGTTTATGCTCAGCAGTATTTTCGATGTCTGAAGCTATTTTGTTTCCTGTTTATAATTCCTTCCGTTGAAAACGACTGTACTCTAATGACTCGCAACAGTTGGACATTTACACATGTAAATTAGTTCACATTTCCAGTGACGATGTCAAACGAAAATAAATACATAAAAGAAACGAGTTAATTGTAAGGGGGTTGGGGTAAGTTTCGATAACAAAATGGATCAAGTAAATATACTTACTTGAACGTAAAATTTCCGAACCTTGCAATGGGGCAAAGCATCTTCCATATTGATCTACGTTTTTTTCGACAGGATTCAGTAATACAGAACTATGATCTTCATTTGTAGCTATACGATAGTAAGAAAATCTTTCTTCTAAATAAAACTGCAGAATCCAAAACAATACCAAACATTTTGTCCAAAAATAAGAGATTTATAGAGATAAGCACGCCCAGGCGTTTCTGCCTGCAACAGACCTGGCGTTCTCCGTGCGTAGCTGACGTGACGTCACCAACAAGCGCCGAGGCCTTCCTTTGAGTCGGTGTTGCTTCACCACGCGAAGATAACTTCTCTCGTCCGCAACAACCGACCGACTCCCTCCACATCCCCTTGCCGGAAACTATATGCACCAAACCAAAGATGGTACACGGCGCGAATATCGATACACATCACTGCTGCCACACGTAGAAGGAAGAAGAACCACGTCGTAACCACGACAAGGGCGGGAAACCAAATACAGGTAGACAGCGAAGCTCACGAAAAGGCGTAGTTGGGAGAGAGCGCGGCTCACCTTCGTCTACTTTAAACACAGTGCTAGAGTCAATGCCGGGACTGCTTTGTCTGCATTTGTGGCCATTCTCAGTAATGTCAAAATACAAAGCAATACGAAAAGCGTATTGGATTCCGTAGAAATGTTGGAACACGTGAGGCAATACTGACCCTACGACTCATCTTAGAAGAAAGATTAAGGAAAGGCAAACCTACGTTTCTAGCATTTGTAGACTTAGAGAAAGCTTTTGACAATGTTGACTGGAATACTCTCTTTCAAATTGTGAAGGTGGCAGAGGTAAAATACAGGGAGCGAAAGGCTATTTACAATTTTTACAGAAACCAGATGGCAGTTATAAGAGTCGAGGGACATGAAAGGGAAGCAGTGGTTGGGAGGGGAGTGAGACAGGGTTGCAGCCTTTCCCCGATGTTATTCAATCTTTATATTGAGCAAGCAGTGAAGGAAACAAAAGAAAAATTCGGAGTAGGTATTAAAATCCATGGACAAGATATAAAAACTTTGAGGTTTGCCGATGACATTGTAATTCTGTCAGAGACAGCAGAGGACTTGGAAGAGCAGTTGAACGGAATGGATAGTGTCTTGAAAGGAGGATATAAGATGAACATCAACAAAAGCAAAACGAGGATAATGGAATGTAGTCGAATTAAGTGTGATGCTGAGGGAATTAGATTAGGAAATGAGGCATTTAAAGTAGTAAAGGAGCTTTGCTATTTGGGGAGCAAAATAACTGATGATGGTCGAAAATATAAAATGTAGACTGGCAATGGCAAGGAAAGCGTTTCTGGAGAAGAGGAATTTGTTAACATCAAGTATAGATTTTAGTGTCAGGAAGTCGTTTCTGAAAGTATTTGAATGGAGTGTAGCCATGTATGGAAGTGAATCGTGGACGATAAATAGTTTGGATAAGAAGAGAATAGAAGCTTTCGAAATGTGGTTCTACAGAAGAATGCTGAAGATTAGATGGGTAGATCACATAACTAATGAGGTATTGAATAGAATTGGGGAGAAGAGGAGCTTGTGGCACAACTTGACTAGAAGAAGGGATCGGTTGCTAGGACATGTTCTGAGGCACCAAGGGATCACCAATTTAGTATTGGAGGGCAGCGTGGAGGGTAAAAAGTCGTAGAGGGAGACCAAGAGATGAATACACTAAGCAGATTCAAAGGGATATAGGTTGCAGTAGGTACTGGGAGATGAAGATGCTTGCACAGGATAGAGTAGCATGGAGAGCAGCATCAAACCAGTCTCAGGACTGAAGACCACAACAACAACACGAAAAGCGTCTGCCTCAAAGCAACGTTTGTACGTGTACGGACTCGTTTGACAAATCCGCAGCTAGACAACGTTTGACAAACATGTTTGCTCATTTACAGGAGCCGTCTACGGGCTTTGCGCTTCTGGTATTTTGGTGTTTCGTGACGCAAACTGCTGGAGTCGTGCTGGAGCATAGCCCTAGCCTGCATCAACAGGCCTCTGGCGGGACCGGTCCTGGCCGAGACACGGCAGTAATAGGTCTGAGCCTTGCCGCCGGCCAGGTGGTCGCTTTCGCCGTCTCGCCGGCAGGTGGCAGCGCGCTCGTCAATTTCGCAGTTTGTGTTCCGCCAGGCCGGGCGCTTTCGTTTTGTTTTTGCGCCGCCGCTCACCTCTCTGCCCCCTCCCCCGCGGCCGACTCGCCGCGTGCTATCCGAGCCGAGCCGCGCGCATGCGCAATGAGCGGCGAGTCCGCCAAGCCGGTCGGCTGCTATACTTAGCGGCGCGCCTGCCCGGCGGCTCGCGAGTGCAGCCCAGCCGCCGCCGCAGCCGCAGCCGCCCTGCGCCGCCAGTTTGCGAGTTCGCGCAGTGCGTGGCGCGTGCGCCGGTGCGTGTGTGTGTGTGCGCGCGAGTGCGTCGGAGGCGTCGCGCGGTGTTCCGGGGCAGACGGACGGCCAGAGACATGGGGGGCCGGGCCGCCTCGCTCCTCTGCTGCTGGTCCCGTGAGTACACTCCTACTCTAACCGACCTCTAAGCAAACCTAACCGAAACTGCATTCAAACGGAACGTTGGAGACTTAACAGCGCGTTTCAGACCCATGTGTGTAGCGGACCAACTCTGCGCTATGCGTTTCAGCCAACCCAATTGGCAAGATAAAGACCCGAAGCGCTGCGCAGAACTTAGCGCGCATAATTTCTGTGACCAGTGTTTGCGTCTGCCTGCTCCCACGCACTGTACAGTCTCTTAATTTATGATGTCGAGGATCCCGGTGCAAACTGTACCCGCTCCACTCGGTTACGCAAGGTTTTTGCCACGAAAGCCTCCAACTGATATCAACAGTGGTTATCTTCATTGTTTGCTTGTAATAATACATTGTGTATCACGATATTTGCCGTAGAGGGAGCAGTGGCGCAGGGGTTGGACTATAGCATCGTGGTATAGGCTCCCTCTGTGGCCTCTCCCGTAGCTTGCCATGGTATTTTTAAAACATTTCAACTCAATATTGTAAGACTTCTTCTACTTAGGTCACTGCCGATTCCTTCCCGGATTGCAGTGCAATCGTTTCCAACTCTGATGATACCGACGTTAAATCCGTAAATTTTCTTCTTTTCCCAATAACGACTCTGTCATCGGGGCTATTGACGTTAATCAATTAATCAATTGCCCTCCTGTATTCGTGTAAATCAGATCTTATACACAGACAAAATGTGTAAAAGTCGTATACTTGGGTTTACATCCCTTGCGGCAGGTTTCATAAATTCTCGAGTAGAAGAGAAGTATTTCGAGAGCCTTTTTTTTTTTTTAAAAAAAAAAAAAGACAGGAGGAAAATGAACATTTAAAATTTTACTGAAATCGAGGTTTTTAAAGACTACTGCCAGCCACTGTGTGTGCCGGTCAGTGTGGCCGAACGGTTCTAGGCGCTTCAGTCTGTAAACGCGCTACCGCTACGGTCGCAGGTTCGAATCCTGCCTCGGACATAGATGTGCGTGATGCCCTTAGGTTAGTTAGGTTTAGGTAGTTCTAAGTTCTAGGGGACTGATGACCTCAGATGTTAAGCCCATTAGAGCTAAGAGCCATTTGAACTTGTGCTAGCTCAGTTGCAAAAGGGTGGTTTTGTCCGTAGAAAGGAAACCAACTAGCATTCGGAAGGAAATAAATGATCTGAGGGTTTATCGTCCCGTCGACAACCAGGTCATGAGAGATGGAGCACGAGTTCGGATATCGGAGGTATACCGTCAGTGCTCTTTCAGAGGATCCGCCATGACCTTTACCTTATGCGCTTTAGACAATTTATTTATTTATTGCTTTCTGAATACTTATCCTCTTGTGCCTCTAAATCAGAGAAACAACGGAGAGCCTGAATGGAAACTGTCACGTCGCTATGCGTCTAAACAAGAGCATCACCTCTTTCGGTAGCGTTCAACTAAGGTGACTGACAGACATCTCGGGAAAAGTAAAAATGGAGGGGTGGTGGGACGGAATTTGAAATTCTCTGAACACGACTTTTTCTCCTTAAACACGTTCACAGGCAAGCCATCGCTTTGAAAAGATTGCCAAAATTTCGATACATATGGGCGTTTTGGGTAAAAAACGACACGCGCCATACATTACTGAGACGCCATCATTCACTTCCACGGAATCCTTTCGCTGTCCGCCATAACCGCCTCCGCTCTGCCCGTAAAGCAGTATAAGCAGTGTTCTCGCGTTCCGTGGTTAATGGTTAACAGAGCCGCCAGATCGTATTATTACGCACAACGCAGCGGGCGGAGAAGGCGTAACAGCCTCGCGCCGCTGTGCGTGCGGTGGTAGCAGCCGGGACTCATCAACAGGTGTTTCGCGGGCTGCAAGCACCTCGCCTCAGAGGTAAACAAACAGCAGGCGACTGTCGCCGGGCCGCAGCGCACCGCGGCGCTGGCGTCGGGCGCAGCTGATAAGGGGAATCGCAGGCACTGGCTGACGAGAAACGGCACGAGCGGCTGGTGGCAGTATGTGAGCGAGACAGCGCAGCGATGCGGAACACGTTGGCCTCTCTGGTAGGATTCCATTGCGACATGCTCTGCTGTCACTGTGGACTCCTTTGCTCTTAAGAAGTTATCGTCGGTATTAACACCTAGTTCATTGGCCAAGTAGCGCAATAGAAACCCTGCGTTACCAGCAGTACAGATGCGAAATGTGTGTCACCGCCAGACACCACACTTGCTAGGTGGTAGCCTTTAAATTGGCCGCGGTCCGTTAGTATACGTCGGACCCGCGTGTCGCCACTGTCAGTGATTGCAGACCGAGCGCCGCCACACGGCAGGTCTAGAGAGACTTCCTAGCACTCGCCCCAGTTGTACAGCCGACTTTGCTAGCGATGGTTCACTGACAAATTACGCTCTCATTTGCCGAGACGATAGTCAGCGTAGCCTTCAGCTACGTCATTTGCTACGACGTAGCAAGGCGCCATTATCATTTGCTATGTATCTTGTGTCCATGTACCGTCAGACCGATGTTCACCAATTATGGATTAAAGTTAAGTATTCCAGCAGCTACGTACTTTATTTGCTAGACTCAAATTCTTTAGCTGTTCCAGACCTCACGCCAGCCTGCGTGAGCTTAAACGCGTGCCTTTCGGCTTCCTCTCATAGTGACTTGGCTGTCTTGCCAAGTCACAACACGAAAAGTAGTGACCATGCCCGCGTTATTTATTTTTTTCAGTCGTCAGTCTTATAATTGATTTCGTGCAGTCCATTATCAGTTTCTCTCATGTGGCAACCTCTTCATCTCAGAGTACAGGTTACACCCTATTTTCTCATCCATATCAGTCTCTCAGTCTTCCTCTGCGCTTTATGCCTTCTACAGCATTTTCTAGTATCATGGAAGTTATTCTCTGATATCTCAATATTAGGTTTACAATTTTGCTTCCGCCGTTTCGCAATAGATGGCAATAGAACCAAGTCGTGGTGGAGGTGGTAGGTACTAAGCGTCATACAATAAGTTTAGAGATTTGTAAACATAATACCATGAATATATTTGGCGATTTGTGACTGCATTCTCGACTGAATACGTTAGCTTATGAGCCCAAATTATCATCATTTACGGGAGGTTTCACTTTCGTGCTTTAACACGATCTGTGCCTGAGGCTCATAAAATGCCACGTAGAACCACTGGTGAGGTGCCTGTTAGTGAAAGAAAGTGCAGAAAATTGTGTCAGCGCTTTAAGAACGGCGAATTTGAAGTCGAAGACCGCCGTGGCGGTGGGAGAGAGAAGGTTCTTGAAGCTACTGAAATTGATGGAAACAGTCACAGGAGATCGTTATCGAAAGCAGCTGATGCGTTTGAGCTGAGCGCTGAAAGACTAACGACCACAATTCAGTGGTAGACATGGTTGTGGACCACGACGATGTCGCGAAACCCGTCGAAACATACTTGGAAACGTTGAAATGGGAAGACTACCCCACCAGCCGTACTGTCTAGACATTTCTTGCACTGTCATCTTTTTCGATCAATGGAACACGGGCTGGCTGACCAGCACTTCCCGTCATATGAACAAGAGCAAAATTTTATCGATTCATGGATCTGCTCAGAAGACGCCCAGTCATCCTGCCGCAGGATTCGTTTGAATGTCCGGGTATAACGTTGCGAAGCGATATGAAATGGAATGAGCGTGTGACAACTGTGGTAGGAAAGGCGAATGGTCGACTTCGGTTTATTGGCGAAATTTTCAAAAATGGTTCAAATGGCTCTGAGCACTATGGGACATAACATCTGAGGTCATCAGTCCCCTAGAACTTAGAACTACTTAACCCTAACTAACCTAAGGACATCACACACATCCATGCCCGAGGCAGGATTCGAACCTGCGACCGTAGCGATCGCGCGGTTCCAGGCTGAAGCGCCTAGAACCGCTCGGCCACACCGGCCGGCGGGGAAATTTTAGAAAAGTGTAGTTCACCTGTAAAGGAGACCACATATAGGACGCTAGTGCGACCTATTCTTGAGTGATGCTCGAGTGCTTGGGATCCGCACCAGGTCGGACAAAGAAGACATCGAAGTAATTCAGAGGCGAGCCGGTAGGTTCGATCAGCATGCAAGTGTTACGGATGTGTTTCGGGAACTGAAGTGGGAATTCCTGGAGGGAAGAAGACATTCGTTTCGAAGAACACTACTGAGAAAGTTTAGATAACCGGCATTTGAAGCTAACTGCAGAACGACCCACATGCCGCCAACATACTTTTCGAGTACCGGCGACGAAGATAAGATATGAGAAATTAGGGCTCATACGGAGGCATGTAGATAGTCGTTTTCCCTTCGCTCTACCTGCAACTTCAACGCCAAAGGAAATGACTATTTGTGATATAGGGTATCCTCCGGTACGCACCGTACAGTGGCTTGCAGGGTTTGTATGTATATACATAGATGTATGCCGCCCGAAAGATGAGAGAAAGTAGTGGGGCAGCACTCACTCTTAATTTTTTTGTAAGTTTTTCACAAGGAAAGCTCCAACTTCTAGAAAAATCGGCGGAGGCTAAGTTGTAGACATAATACATGTCGTACCAAGTTGTCCAGTCTCCTTGTCAGTGTTTTCGATATGTTATTTTCATCGCCGCTTCTGTGGGGAACCATTTCCTATTTCACCAATCCTCCCAATTTTCAACACAACATCCTTCAATAGCACTAGATGTCAAAGGCTTCGATTCTCGACTTTTCCGATTTTCTCACAGTGATTCAATACCATGCAATACTGTGCTCCGAGTATACCTTCTCAGAACTATATTCCTCAAATTAAGGTCGCCGTTGGGTGCTAGCAGACTTCTTTTGGCAACGAATACCGTCTTTGCCTGTGCTGGTCTGCTTTTTATTTCGTCGTTGCTCTGTTCGTCGCGTGTTACTTTGCTTCCAAAGTTGCATAATTCCATAACTTCTTCTGCTTCGTAGTCCTCGGTTTTCATGTGAAGTTTATCGGTAACATCACGTCTGCTGTTTCTGATTATTGTGTGTAAATGCTTTCATAATTCCTAATTGACAAAAATGGGGTTCGTAATTTAACATTTTATCAAACATCAAGCGTTGCTGTATGCATTCCCTGTAGTAACAGAAGTGCAGAAAGTGAGCCTGGAGACAGAGATTTCGACTCAGGTAAGTTTCCTGATCGACGGGATAAAGGGGGAAAAATTCTAACGGAAGTGAAGATGGTAAATATCACGTCGCTAGGCGGAATGGTGTAATTCGGAACCGGCCGGAGTGTCCCATTGCAGCTGGTCTCACTTCCATAGAGCAAGGTTGCCGCTTACCCTATCAATGCGTAAAGCCCCGTTTCCCTGAGTAATCAAAATTTTCGCACGCGTCTCTCCAGTGTTGCACTGTCAAACTGGCATGTGGAAACACCTTACTGGTTCATTGTCATTCATAATCTCGTCTGACAGTCGGAAAAATTAAAAGACGTTTGGTTTATTGGTCTCGTCCATCTCCTCCCCCCCCCCCCCCCGTCACCGCCACCACCACCACATCCCCTCTCCCACTACCAGCAACGTCCTAGAGCTTCAGCAACTGCCGCCAGGTGGCTCTGCTTTCATTCTGCTTTCGATTGTTGGGCAAGACATATCTTCAATTGTTCTCACGTGAACGTGTATAGAATGTCTTGGGAGCAATATGCGCTTTATCTCCAACTAGATAAATAAAAACCATGTATAGTGCCAAAATGTTCTTAAATTTTGTGACAGTAATCTTATTCGAGCCTCTAGGAATTCCTTATAATCACATTAACATAGACTACTTTGAAGTGTTTGTTGAGAGTACTGTATGGGATGTTGAGGTTCATATTGTCGCAGAACAGTGAATATCGTGAAGGTGTTTTAATTTCAGTATAATGATAATTTTTTGCTTTGCTCACTAAGTGTAAATATTTCAATGATGCGAAATAGAAAATTTATTTGTGCTTTCAGACACTTGAAGTACTACTCTTGAAGTAATTAACGTACCTTATATGCACAATAGCATGCTTATTGATGTAATTGCTGAAAGATGACTGTTCTGCACAATTGTACGAAGTTCGGCTGCAAAATTAATTAAAGGAAATTGTAAATTTAATGCATCAGTGACCTACTGAGAATCCTGACTAAACTTTAGAAACAAAGCAGAGCTGTTGAGACAAGCGTTATTTTCCGACGTAGCTTCAGCGTATTGTAATTTGTAAGAAAACTAAGGCGAGTCACCGCTTCACCGCACGTATGTGGATCTCACATTTTTGTAGAGGACGAAATACCGGTCAAAACGAATTCAGAAATCATGTTGCTCACTCATTTATTTTTACAATGACACTTAGTTCTCTGTCGACAACAATTCTGTTACCGTGTTTTCCGCCCTCAATAATAATAATAACGCAGGGTGTCTAATAGGTGACAAATATTCGTACAGGAGGTAATATTGGCCGAAACTAGAAGAATTCCTATAATGATATGTACGGAGACCAGTACGTTTTGAAATACAGGCCATTGAAGATCCGCAGTTCACAGCATGCATGTTATTTACAGATGACGCGGATATCACAAGAGTTGATACAGCCATTTTTGTGTCTAGGGATCCTGCCTACACTGTTCGCTAGACAAACAATCAAACATCACGTATTAATGAGTTTTATTACAACAAGACAACTTTGATCTGAGAATTCTTGTAGTTTTTTCATACGTGATCACCCACAAGTGCAATTACACAGATGTGTCGCAAGCAAAGAGCTACATACAAAATAATCAGTCTTCTTCAGAATAGACAAACACAAGTAACACTTCTGGTCCTAGCGGCCACAACTAACAAAAGTCTGTCAACTGAATTGCAGTGGATGCTGATCTCTAATTATGCCACGTAGAGATTGCTAATGGCTACGATGCGTCGGCTAACGAAGTGGCTATCGTTGAAGCTGCTATCGAAGTGGGCCGCCACCAGTCGGTCTCGGCGCTTACGTCGTCGTCACTAGGGGCCGCTGCTGTCGCGTTGTCGTCCTGGAAGGAGGTCGGTCTGCGTGCGATTGGCTGACCTCTTGTCACAGCCCTCTCTTCACTGTCGTTCCCGACTCGCGTGCCGGCACCTACTTCACGCCGTGACAGTCACTACCAAGCCCCTACCACGCCGTAGCGGAGAAGCGAGGCAACTGTCCCCCAATTGAAGCAGCTGATCGCCGCCATTTGTAGGTATAAATCCTTTGTACTGGGGTTGTGATTTTAAGTATATGAGACGCAACAAGAGCAAATTGAAGCACAAATTAAACACATGTTTGTTTAAAAAAGTACTGAGTATTCGAGACTATTTTAAAAGTATACTTAAATGAATGAAATTTCCTAATTTCCGAAATACGTCTGCATAGAGACGCGAAATTTAAGAATGTAAGGCTCTTTCCTGTCAAGGTGGAGCGAGTTTACATCGAGTTATTTGCATTTAATAATTACATGAAACTTTTAAAGTAGCAGACAGTACGATTATTATTTAATTCACGTAATTTTCCTGTCAGGTACTGTTTGCTTTTTGCCAATTACTGTGTACATTTTGCACGCTTACTTTTGTTTAGCACAGTATTGTCTACACTCGAATTTTGGTATGATTAATTGTAATAACCCATATCACTTTAAATAGCGTAGGAATTTCATTCGCACATTAGTTTTTGACACTGATAGCACCTCTGAAAGTGGTTGAGTTTGCAACATTTGATCAAATATATGACCATTTACGAAGTATAATCACCACCTGACAACACATGTTAAGTATCTAAACGCAATTATTCGACCTACCTGTCATTCATACTTAATATATATTTGATTGCCTTGGTAACCTGGAAAACGAACGTTCAAAATTATACACACTGACAGTATTTCCACACTATTTAATCAAGGCCTGTGTTGCAAGATTTCCAGGACACTATACTGTCGGTATAGCATCGTCCTTCAGTTGACATATATTTACATAATTTTCCATGTAACAATTCTCTTCAAAATGAAGAGAGCACAGCAAATAATTTGCTGTCGGTTGGCAGTTCTCTCTCCGAGTAGGAATTATCCATTTCCGATTTAGAAAACCATTGGTAAGGGGAAACCTAAACAGAAACAAACGCTCACGATGTGTTATTTTTCCATGAAAATACTATATACAAGTAATAGAAAGTAACAAACAACCAGAAATGACTGACCTGTGAAATGTAACATTGTTTCCGTGTTCGACTTTGCTTCCATTATACTGTTACAATTAAAAGCAGCACACGAACGAACCATGTTCACACACTGTTTCCCTGCGAATGGCGGCTTCTATCACGTTGAATGTGGGGACGCGACACTAGCGCCAATGCGCGGTCTAGTTTTTATTTACTAAGTCTATGGTCACCGCCGCAATACGCACTGTGAGCAGCTAACGCCCAAGCGGTCATGGAGGCAAGGCGTCGGAATCACATGAGCGTCAATAACGTATGGGCTCGAATTGCTGGCGACAGACTCTGAGAGCTATACACTTTAGCAAATAGATTAGCACATGCTGTGTGTCACGGATTTCTGGGCAATAAATTACCAGCGCTACCAGAGAACGGTAACCTCACAAAAAAGACAGCGACTGCGGTTTGTGCACGACGCGGGACCTCGCCATTTCCTACGGATAGTGCGACGCTACGTCTCCACAACGTTTCAGGGGCGACGGTCTGGTCTAGGAGGTACGGTGGCTTGGCTGCCTGGATTTCTGGCCACGGTAACGTCTAAAGCCACCGGTGTACACTCAACCCCATCTGCAATGTGTAGAAGTTACAAGAGCGTGGACCAATGTAGGTGACTCAATGCGAATGTATTTGAAAGAATGCGTGGGTCACTGCGAAGGATGTGTCAGGGTGCGTGGCGTGGTAACCACATGCACCGCATCCTGTCCTACACTGTCTCCTTCTACGAAACAGAAAGAAAAGAAGAGTGAGAGGACGAATTGATTCACATCTGAACAGGTACTGGCTTCCGGACACATCATTACAGTAACTTTTTTTCTACTTTTGATTAATATTACCTCCTATTTTTTTTAAGGGAGGTAGGACGTCAAACGGGCCGACTTGGAGCAGGAGAGGCATCACAGGATATTTTAGTTTCCAGTGTCTGTACTTCTACGAATAAATTCATAAAACTTTGTCAGCATCACCAGGAAGGATTCAGGATTCACACTCATTGCAGTGGAAGTTCGAAAACATAACGAAGCAATTTTTTTACGTGTGAAATTTCATCGTTTTTTCACTTACTAATGGCTGCATTTGTTGCTATAGGTACACTTTTCTTCGTAAGTTAGATTCTTCGATGAATTTTGCACAGCATACTTACCATACTTACAGGCGTATGAAACTCTAGAATTTATTTAATTTGTGAAAAAAAGGAATGAGCTGCTATATTTTAAACTTCATGTTTAGAAAAAACACAAATTTTGTAGTTAATTACCTCAATTTTTACCACAGTTTTTAATAGATTTTCAAAATTCTAGAGTTTCGTACACCTTTAAGTATGGTTTGTATGCTGTGCAAAATTCATCGAAGAGTCTCCCTTACTTATGCAAAAAAGTGTACCTATAGCAATAAATGCAGCCATTAGTAAGTGAAAAAAATGATGAAATTTCACATGTAAAAAACCACTGCTATGAGTGTGAGTTCTGAATCCTTCCTGGTCATGCTGACAAAGGTTTATGAATTTATTTGTAAAAGTATAGACAGTGGAAATAAAAATGTCCTGTGGTGCCTCTCCTGCTCCAAGTCGGCCCGTTTGACATCCTACCCCCCCCCCCCCCCCCCCCCCGCTTGAACATCCTGTAATTGTTTCAGCGTGTTCTTATCGTTAACGTTTCTTTGAAGTCTCGAGTGACTTATTCCAGTTGACGCCATCTCGGATACAGTGCCAGTAGAAAAGCAGGTCGCGCGTGTGGAAACACTTAACTGCTGTCCGAGGGCGATGGTGAGGCGATGCATGGGTAACTTGCCTGTGGAAAGCGGTTTGAGATACCGCTAACTGATAGGCGAAGCGTTTGTGCGGTGACCGTGTACGTTTCACTGTAGCGATCGAAGGAAGGATAACACCGTTTATCACCCAGTCGACGACCTAGTAAAAGCTCGCAGTGGAAAATAATTTGGGAGTTGTCGTCATTTTGTGGTAAGTACCCCCGGCACTCGCCGTCATTGCTTCAGGAAACTCACAGAGAACGTAAACTTGTACGGTCGGACTGCGACGTGAAGATCGCACTTGCAGATGCGAGTCCATAGTCTTACCGACTGTGCAGCCCCTTCATTTGGTTTCGATCGGAGCGTTCGATTTTGGCGAGTGTCGGGTGACCGGCACGTGTTCGCGGTCTTCTGAAGCCAGTGGATGACTGCCAGCAGGATCCACTACTCCCCGCGAAAAGGCCGGGGCGCCTGCTTCCCTGCTTACCACTCTCGCAGCTCTGCGTCGCCAGCACGTCCTCACATTTGTCGGGTCTAGTGTAGCAGGGGATACAACCCGTCGGCTTTGGACAATGACGTCACAAGTCGCCAGAGAGCAGTTTACCATTTTCGCTTTTGCTGTTATGTTTCAGTTTCGTTTTTTTACTGATTGCCTAATAAAGTGAATCTGTTTATTCTATCTCGTGAGATTTTTTTTTTAAAAAAGCCAAAAAACACTTATCAGCTACTCTAGGGAGGTACAACACTAAGAAGAATCGCTTCTCGTTTGGAGACTTGTGACGTCATTGTCCAGAGCCGACGGGTTGTATCCCCTGTTAAACTAGTCCCCATTTGTCGGGTGTTTACCAGCTCGGAATAGTAGCTCCAGACCTTTTCTTGTCTTCATAAACATTTGCATTCACGGGCGTTCCAAAAAAGCTCTACATTGCAACGATCAGAATGTTTCTTTAGTAGCGACACATTGTTTCACAGAGGATAAGACTTTATATGGGTTACCAACTACGTACGATGATATCTAAAAACTGCCTTAGCGTTGCTAAGCGCCTAGAAACCATAATTATATCCACCACTATTCAGTACAACAGTTCGCAACTCAACATCGTATTTCTCAACATGAACGATAGAGTGATGTTTTAACAATTCTAGTAGCGTAACATGTTAGTCTTCAGCGTTATTACAAGAAAATACACTACTGGCCATTAAAATTGCTACACCACGAACATGACGTCTTACAGACGCGAAATTTAACCGACAGGAAGAAGATGCTGTGATATGCAAATGATTAGCTTTTCAGAGCATTCACACAAGGTTGGAGCCGGTGGCGACACCTACAACGTGCTGACATGAGGAAAGTTTCCAACCCATTTCTCATACACAAACTGCAGTTGACCGGCGTTGCCTGGTGAAACGTTGTTGTGATGCCTCGTGTAAGGAGCAGAAATGCGTACCATCACGTTTCCTACTTTGATAAAGGTCGGATTGTAACCTATCACGATTGCGGTTTATCGTATCGCGGCATTGCTGCTCGCGTTGGTCGAGATCCAATGACTGTTAGCTGAATATGGAATCGGTGGGTTCAGGAAGGTAATACGGAATGCCGTGCTGGATCCCAACGGTCTCGTATCACTAGCAGTCGAGATGAAAGGCATCTTACCCGCATGGCTGTAACGGATCTTGCAGCCACGTCTCGATCCCTGAGTCAACAGATGCGGACGTTTGCAAGACAACAATCATCTGCACGAACAGTTCGACGTCGTTTGCAGCAGCATGGACTATCAGCTCGGAGATCATGGCTGTGGTTACCCTCGACGCTGCATCACAACAGGAGCGCCTGCGACGGTGTACTCAACGACGAACCTGGGAGCACGAATGGCAAAACGTCATTTTTTCGGATGAATCCAGGTTCTGTTTACAGCATCATGATGGTCGCATCCGTGTTTGGCGACATCACAGGGAACGCACATTGCAAGCGTGTATTCGTCATCGCCATACTGGCGTATCACCCGGCGTGGGGGTATGGGGTGCCATTGGTTACACGTCTCGGTCACCCCTTTTTCGAATAGACGGCACTTTGAACAGTGAACGTTACGTTTCAGATGTGTTACGACCCGTGGCTCTACCCTTCATTCGATCCCTGCGAAACCCTACATTTCAGCAGGATAATGCACGACCGCATGTTTCAGGTCCTGTACAGGCCTTTCTGAATACAGCAAATTTTCGATTGCTGACCTGGCCAGCACATTCTCCATATCTCTCACCAATTGAAAACGTCTGGTCAATGGTGGCCGAGCAAGTCGCTCGTCACAATACGCCAGTCACTACTCTTGATGAACTGTGGTATCGTGTTGAAGCTGCATGGGCAGCTGTACCTGTACACAACATCCAAGCTCTGTTTGACTCAATGCCCAGGCGTATCAAGGCCGTTATTACGGCCAGTGGTGGTTTTTCTGGGTACTGATTTCTCAGGATCTATGCACCCGAATTGCGTGAAAATGTAATCACATGTCAGTTCTAGTATTTGTTCAATGAATACCCGTTTATCATCTGCATTTCTTCTTGGTGTAGCACTTTTAATAGCCAGTAGTGTAATGTGTAATTTTTGTTTCGTTGGCTCTAGGCCCGTGGTCCAAGGCATATTTCCAATCCTGACGTTGTGCCTTCCGATGCCGGAGACATCATCAGACACTATAATGTTGCAGGTAGCACTTTGAAACTTTAACGAGTTCAGGAAGCCCAATTCTTCATACGTATCCATGCACGGGTCGGTTCGTGAATTCACCACACCACTGCCAAGCAAAGAGCTTCCCGTGGAAGAGATTTATTTCAGAGGATCGAAGATAAGGAACTGCTCATAGCTCTTAACCTTTGCTTTGTAGTGCCCATATTTACTAGACTCTTTTACTTCGAGTGATTCCTGTCATACACGTGAATGTTGACCATTCCTCCTGGGACGTCCTGTAGATATGTGTTACTAGTACAGATTCTCTCTCTCTCTCTCTCTCTCTCTCTCTCTCTCTCTCTCTCTCTATCTCTCTCCAACCCGTCTAAGCTCTTTCGACACATTACAGTCATCGGAAATATGCATTGGTGTTGGTCCCGTATGTTTCTGACGTCATGGAATGTAGTCGAATTAGGTGATGCTGTGAGAATTAGATTAAGAAATGAGACATTTAAAGCAGTATATGAGTTTTGCTAATTCGGGAGCAAAATAACTGATGATGGTCGAAGTAGAGAGGATATAAAGTGTAGACTAGAAATGGCAAGGATAGAGTTTCTGAAGAAGAGAAATTTGTGAACATCAAATATAGAGTCTTTTCTGAAAGTATTTGTTTTGAGTGTAGCCATGTACGGAAGCGAAACATGGACGATAAATAGTTTAGACAAGAAGATAATAGAAGCTTTCGAAATGTGGTGCTACAGAAGAATGCTGAAGATTAGATGAGTAGATTACGTAACTAATGAGGAGGTACTGAACAGAATTGGGGAGAACAGGAATTTGTGGTACAACTTGACTAGAAGAAGGGATCGGTTGACACGACACGTTCTGAGGCATCAAGGGGTCACCAGTTTAGTTCTGGAGGGAAGCATAGGGGTTAAAAATCGTAGCGGGAGACCAAGAGATGAATACACTAAGCAGATTCAGAAGGATGTAGGTTGCAGTAGTTACTCGGAGATGAAGAAGCTTGCACAGGATAGAGTAGCATGGAGAGCTGCATCAAACCAGTCTCTGGACTGAAGACCACAACAACAACATACACATATTTCATCAGGCTGTCGTGTCGTTCTGTTGTTATTTGTTTAAAACTAGAAAAAGGCTTCATTGATCCAACTGTTACCGATTCGCGTAGCAACACACGTACTCCTCACGCCTGTGATTCATAAGGTGTAGTTCGTCAATTTTTATATGAAGAACAGAAAGTAAGTAGAAATCATAAAGTTATACCTTTAGAAGCATGGTAGTAGCAGCCTTAAAAAAGAATTGTATGTGACGAGAACATCATAAAAACTTTCCCATCCACTCAGCACAATTCTACATGCACCTGGCTATCAAAGTATGAGGAAGTCCTGATCCTACATAATACTTCAAAGTTTCCAGTAACTCGCATTTACATGCTCAAAAACAAAAAGAGATCGATAGCAAAATACAGAAATCTTGTATAATTGTACAGCGCTAAGAGTTAAACTGAAACTGAAGTGGCGAAAGCTTCGCAAATTTCTGGGTCCTCTCTCATGTCACAGTGTTCTATCCTCAACTTTATTAAACTGACTCCTGGCGTTCTGAGCCAGTAGCAAGATATCTCCCAATTTCTTTTGCTGATAAAGAGCTCCGTCGTCCTGCATACCTTTGGGGAGATGATTTCATATAAAAAAAGTAACGGTTATGAACTGGACTTCTCTGGCTCGCTAGTTCAACCGGAGCGACATGTTTTGCAACGCTAGATTCGCGCCTGACCACGAAGATTCGCATCAGCGGCTGCTCTCTTTGCCGCTCTCCGCGAAGAATTGGAACCCGTTACCGAGAAACAACCAGGTCCAGATGGAATCCCAGTTCGGTTTTACAAAGAGTGCTCTACGCCATTGGTCCCTTGCTTAATTTGCATTTATCGTGAATCTCTCGCCCAGCGCAAAATTCCAAGCGACTAGAAAATAGTGCAGGTGACTCCAGTATGTAAGGAACTAGAAGAACGGACCCGCAAAATTACAGACTAATCCCTAACTAATGTTTCCTGCAGAATCCTTGAACATATTCTCAGTTCGAATATAATAAACTTTCTTGAGATAAAGAAGCTTACGTCCACGAATCGTCATGGTTTTAGAAAGCATCGCTCGTGCGAAAGTCAGCTTGCTCCTTTTCTCACATGATATACTGCGCATTAGGGATGAAGGGCAACATGCAAATTCCGCATTTCTAGGTTTCCGGAAAGCATTTGATACGGTGCCCCATTGCAGGCTGTTAATGAAGGTACGAGCATACGGAATAAGTTCATAGATATGTGAGTGGCTCGAAGTCTTCTTAAATAATAGAACCCAGTATGTTGTCCTCGACTCGAATGTTCGTCAGGGAGAAGGGTATCGTCAGCATTGTCCCAGTGAAGTGTGACAGGACCACTGGTGTTTTCTATATACGGGATTTTCAAAAAGTCTCTATGATTGTTAGCCGCTCGTGCCGTATGCCACAGTGAATATACCGAAGTGAAACTCACTGAAATACAAATTATTAATTTACTGAATATTCATTTTTACGTACAGATTTTCACATTAAATGTTGAAAGTGTCCTCCCTGCTGTTGAATACGAGGTGCATTCAAGTTCTAATGCCTCTGATTTTTTTTATAATTAACTACTCACCCGAAATCGATGAAACTGGCGTTACTTCTCGACGTAATCGCCCTGCAGACGTACACATTTTTCACAACGCTGACGCCATGATTCCATGGCAGCGGCGAAGGCTTCTTTAGGAGTCTGTTTTGACCACTGGAAAGTCGCTGAGGCAATAGCAGCACGGCCGGTGAATGTGCGGCCACGAAGAGTGTCTTTCATTGTTGGAAAAAGCCAAAAGTCACTAGGAGCCAGGTCAGGTGAGTAGGGAGCATGAGGAATCACTTCAAAGTTGTTATCACGAAGAAGCTGTTGCGTAACGTTAGCTCGATGTGCGGGTGCATTGTCTTGGTGAAACAGCACACGCGCAGCCCTTCCCGGACGTTTTTGTTGCAGTGCAGGAAGGAATTTGTTCTTCAAAACATTTTCGTAGGATGCACCTGTTACCGTAGTGCCCTTTGGAACGCAATGGGTAAGGATTACGCCCTCGCTGTCCCAGAACATGGACACCATCATTTTTTCAGCACTGGCGGTTACCCGAAATTTTTTTGGTGGCGGTGAATCTGTGTGCTTCCATTGAGCTGACTGGTGCTTTGTTTCTGGATTGAAAAATGGCATCCACGTCTCATCCATTGTCACAACCGACGAAAAGAACGTCCCATTCATGTTGTCGTTGCGCGTCAACATTGCTTGGCAACATGCCACACGGGCAGGCATGTGGTCGTCCGTCAGCATTCTTGGCACCCATCTGGATGACACTTTTCGCATTTTCAGGTCATCATGCAGGATTGTGTGCACAGAACCCACAGAAATGGCAACTCTGGAGGCAATCTGTTCAACAGTCATTCGGTGATCCCCCAAAACAATTCTCTCCACTTTCTCGATCATGTCGTCAGACCAGCTTGTGTGAGCCAGAGGTTGTTTCGGTTTGTTGTCACATGATGTTCTGCCTTCATTAAACTGTCGCACCCACGAACGCGCTTTCGACACATCCATAACTCCATCACCACATGTCTCCTTCAACTGTCGATGAATTTCAGTTGGTTTCACACCACGCAAATTCAGAAAACGAATGATTGCACGCTGTTCCAGTAAGGAAAACGTCGCCATTTTAAGTATTTAAAACAGTTCTCATTCTCGCCGCTGGCGGTAAAATTCCATCTGCCGTACAGTGCTGCCATCTCTGGGACTTATTGACAATGAACACGGCCTCATTTTAAAACAATGCGCATGTTTCTACCTATTTCCAGTCTGGAGGAAAAAAATCGGAGGCCTTAGAACTTGAATGCACCTCGTACACAGTTCAATTCGTCTAATCATGTTTCCAAACACAAGCTGTAACATTTCTTCTGTAACAGAAGCAGTGAAAGTGGATATTGCAGTTTTCAATTCATCAGTGAAAAACGTTTCATTAAGAATATCCCTTCCATTTTGTTGAACGAAATTTTTGAACCATTGACAATAATGCAGTCTCTTGCCGTGATCAGTATTTTTCAGTTCTTGCATGACTGTCACTTTGTATGGGAAAAGTTCTAATTTTTTCCTTACAGCTGTGTGGGCCGTTCCGACACTAACATCGATTTCCTGAGCGAGTTTTCTTACTGACTTGTTGGGACTCATGGACATTTTATCGGAAATATCGAGTAGTTTATCCTCAGACAAAACGCTTGGACGACCACTTCTCGGTGCATCCGTCATTGAACCCGTACTTCGAAATTTGTTAATCAAATCTCGCACACTGTCGCGATGTGAGAGTGTTGTCTCCCAGAAAACTGAATTAAATGTTTGACGAACTGAAACTGTGTATTTACCGCCAGCTTTCAACACCGACGCCAGCCAGAGTGGCCGAGCGGTTCTAGGCGCTTCAGTCTGGAACCGCGCGACCGCTACGGGCACAGGTTCGAATCCTGCCTCGTGTATGGATGTGTGTGATGTCCTTAGGTTAGTTAGGTTTAAGTAGTTCTAAGAGACTGATGACCTCAGAAGTTAAGTCCCATAGTGATCAGAGTCAATACAGCCATTTTTGAACTTGTTCGACTAATAACACACGTTCTTCAATGGCTAGCATTTCGACAGTGACAAAAACGAAACAAACGATCAAAGTAACTAAACGTAAACGTTCACGCCAACACATAACGACACACACCAACAATACTACTGACGCTGGCTAAGATAAACGAAACAGTGGAATGTTGGGAGAGTCCACTTGAAGGGAAGTAACTCAGGCCGGCGAACAATCATACGGCACGCACGGCTAACAATCATACAGCACTGCGGAGAGACTTTTTGAACACCCCGTACATAAATGTTTTGGCATTCAGGGTAGGCAGTAATCTGCGGTTGTTTGCTGATGATGCCGTGGTGCACGATAAGATGTCGAAGTTGAGTGGCAGTAGGAAGATACAAGACGACTTAGACAAAATTTCCAGTTGGTGTGATGTATGGCAGCTAGCCATAAATGTCGAAAAAATGTAAGTTAATGGGGATGAGTAGGAAGATCAAACCTGTAATGCTCGGATATAATATTACTAGTGTCCTGCTTGAGACAGTGAAGTCGTTTAAGTATCGGAGCATAACGTTGCAGAGCGATGTGGAGTGGAACAAGCATGTCTGAACTGTGGTAGGGAGGGCGAATGGTCGACTTCGCTTAGTTGGGAGGATTTTAGGTTCAAAATGGCTCTGAGCACTATGGGACTCAACTGCTGAGGTCATTAGACCCCTAGAACTTAGAACTACTTAAACCTAACTAACCTAAGGACATCACAAACATCCATGCCCGAGGCAGGATTCGAACCTGCGACCGTAGCGGTCTTGCGGTTCCAGACTGCAGCGCCTTTAACCGCACGGCCACTTCGGCCGGCGAGAATTTTAGGAAAGAGTGGTTCATCTGTAAAGCAGAGCGCATATACTACGCTGGTGAGGCCTATTCTTGAGTACTTCTCGAGTGTTTGGTATCCGGTCCATGTCGGATTGAAGGAAGACGTCGAAGCAATCCATTGACGGGCTGCTAGATTTGTTACCCGTAGATTGAGATGCTTCGGGAACTCAAAAGGTGAACCACGGAGAGAAGGCGAGGTTCTTTCCGAAAAACACTATCCAGAAAATTTAGAGAATCGACATTTGAAGCTGACTGCCGAACTATTCTACTGCCGCCAACATACATCACGTCCAAGGACCACGAAGATAAGATACGAGAAATTAGAGCTCATAGCGTGGCGTACGGACAGTCGTTTTTCCGTCACTATTTGCGAGTGGAACAAGAAAGGAAATGAGTAGTAGTGGGACAGGGTACGCTCCGCTACGTACCGTACGATCGCTTGTGGAGACGTCTATGTAGACGTAGAAAACCGCTGGTGCCTCATCCACCAGAGGTCACTGCGCAGGTAAAGGACGAATCACCCTGGTGCTGCTCGACTGGTCCTCTGGACACACGTGGACGGCAGTTTTAGGCTTTCATCTTCACCCATAGGAATCGCAGATTTCTTGGACTATTCCAAAGCCTATTTTTCACCGGCTCCGAGCACGTGTTGTTTTAATCATCTCAATGAGGGTCATTCACGCCGATTACAAGTTCAAATGTTCAAATGTGTGTGATATCTTATGGGATAACTGCGAAGGTCATCAGTCCCTAAGCTTACACACTACTTAACCTAAATTATCCTAAGGACACACACACACACACACACACACACACACACACCCATGCCCGAGGGAGGACTCGAACCTCCGCCGGGAGCAGCCGCACAGTCCAAGACTGCAGCGCCTTAGACCGCTCGGCAAATCCCGCGCGGCCCGATTACTAGTACCCCGTGTGAGCGTCATGTATTGGACACTCATCCTTGCCATAATCTGATTTCCACCAGTCGCTCACCGGCAGGGAGGGCGAGATACCGTCGAAGGCCGGAGCAGCGTCGCTAGTCTGTACGAACTCTTGCCATTGATGAAAGCAACAGTACGAATTCACTCACTAGGAGACCTGGTGAGCGATGTGACTTGGGTGCGGGAGACTTTGCCGGTAAGAGTTCTGAAAGCGACGAAAAAAAAAAAGTACTCCTATAGTACGTCGTTCAGGACGGCAACACGGTTTTTTTATCCACGATGGTTTGAGAACATCTCTGTTGTTTTCGTAAATATCATTCAAGAATAAACTGTCACCAGCTACACTTTTCTATGAACGATTTAGTTATTTTGCCGTAAGAAGTTTCGAGTCTGCGCCAGTCGTCAGATATCACCGAGGATTTCTTGCACAAATTTCCCATTATGATTGTCGAATAATGTAAGAGGATATTCACGATTTTCTCGTTTATAAAGTCTTATCCATTACTTACAAAGAATGAAATTAAGTATAAAGCAATTCTTAATTTAAATTTCAAAACTGAATAGTTCAGCAAAGCTGGTATTTATAAACTGAATTGGTCTGTGCGCTTTAAATTTTATTTTGGTGAAAGTGATAGGCATTTCAACAAGATACAAAGAATTCATAGATGCAGTCAAAGCTAAAAATCTTAGATAAAAGCTTTTGCTGCTCACATGGCCCGACATGACAACACAGAGAATAGCATTCAAGAAAACTCAAACAGGCTCCCTTTTTATGAAAAAGGAGTATAGATGAATTTTTTGGAAGATATAGAAATACACAGCGACGTTCACAACAAACCGGATTGTAACCTGAATGAACGACTACAGCCAAGAAACCAAATGCACCTAAAATTTTTCCAACTTCTGTAAAAGAAAAAAAAAATCAGTTTACATTGCCATTAGTTTTAAGAACTTGAATGTATAACATGCATCAGGATGTGCATTAAGAAAAAAACATGCTTGCAGTAATGTACATAATAGCTGTAGAAGCAAGCCGCAGCTGCATCAACTTGTTCTTTGGCAGTACCAATCGAGCCACTGAAGGACGTGGTATCAGATGTAAGCACGCGTATCCGCCATCTTATCCTTATTAAAGCTCGTGTCGAGCATGTTCTATCTCAATGATGCAGACCTCCATGCTGTAATACATAAGGAGAAACCTGTCCTTAAGTAAGTAAAATGTAAAGAGCGTTCGATAAATAATCCGACACATTTTTTTCCTGAAATCAAGTTGGTTTTACTCAGATTTCCGATACGCCATATTATTCCCCATTCTTTTGACTACAAACTTCTATTTTTCAACGTAATCTTCGTTCAGTGAGACGGCCTTACGCCCGTTTACTGGGAGTACCAGTACGCCCGCATGCTACCACTCTACTGGCCGACGTCGGAGTCAACGTCTTGCTGCGTCAGTAACCTGCCCATCATACACGTACTGCTTCCCTTGGAGTACATCTTTCATTGGGCCAAACGGACGGAAGTCGGAAGACACGAGATCTGGGCTGTAAGTTGGATGAAAAAGAACAGTCCAGCCGGCCGTTGTGGACGAGCGGTTCTAGGCGCTTCAGTCTGGAACCGCGCGACCGCTACGGTTTCTCTTCTGTTGTTGTTCATCTTATAACGTGTTTGCAAGACACTACCCATTTGGAGCAACTACACTCAAGCGCCAAAGAAACTCTTACAGGCATGCGTATTCAAATACAGACACATGTAAACAGGCAGAATACGGCACTGCGGTCAGCAAAGCCTATATAAGACAACTACCTGACGCAGATGTTAGATCGGTTACTGCTGCTAAAATGGCAGGTTCTCAAGATTTAAGTGAGTCTGAACTTAGTGTTATAGTCGGCGCACGAGCGGTGGGACACATGTCCGAGGTAGTTATTTCCCCGTACGACCGTTTCACGAGTGTACCATGAATATCAGACATCCGGAAAACACCGAATTTCCGACATCGCTCCGCCGGAAAAAGATCCTGCAAAAACTGGACTGACAACGACTGAAGAGAATCGTTCAACGTGACAGAAGTGCAACCCTTCCGCAAATTGCTGCCGTCTGTGGTGTCACCGCCAGACAACACACTTGCTAGGTGGTAGCCTTTAAATCGGCCGCGGTCCGTTAGTATACGTCGGACCCGCGTGTCGCCACTGTCAGTGATTGCAGACCGAGCGCCGCCACACGGCAGGTCTAGAGAGACTTCCTAGCACTCGCCCCAGTTGTACAGCCGACTTTGCTAGCGATGGTTCACTGACAAAATACGGTCTCATTTGCCGAGACGATAGTTAGCATAGCCTTCAGCTACGTCATTTGCTACGACCTAGCAAGGCGCCATTATCAATTGCTATTTATCTTGTGATGCATGTACCGTCAGACTGATGTTCACCAATTATGGATTAAAGTTAAGTATTCCAGAAGCTACGTACTTTTTTTTCCAGACTCAACTCCTTTAACTGTTCCAGACCTCACGCCAGCCTGCGTGAGCTTAACCGCTGCCTTTCGGCTATCTCATAGTGGCTTGGCTGTCTTGCCAAGTCACAACACCATCAATAAGTGTCAGCGTGCGAACCATTCAACGAAACACCGACATTCGACTGTTGATGACTGGAAACATGTTGCCTGATCGGACGAGTTTCGTTTCAGATTGTATCGAGCGGATGGACGTGTATGGTTATGGAGACAATCTTATGAATCCATGGAACCTGCATGTCAGCAGGGGTCTGTTCAAGCTGGTGGGGGTTCTGTAATGGTGTGGGGCGTGTGCAGTTGGAGTGATATGGGACCTCTGATACGTCTAGATACGACTGTGACACGTACGAAAGCATCCTGTCTGATCACCTGCATCCATTTACATCCACAATGCATTCCGACGGACATGGGCAATTCCAGCAGGACAATGTCACACCGCACATGTCCATAATTGCTACAGAGTGGCTTCGCGAATACACTTCTGAGTTGAAACACTTCTGCTGGCCACCAGAGTTCCCAGACATGAACATTATTGAGCATATCTGGGATGCCTTGCAACGTGCTGTTCGGAAGAGATATCCACCCTCTCATACTCCTACGGGTTTATGTACAGCCGTACAGGATTGGTGGTGTCAGTTCCCTCCAACACTATTTCAGACATTAGTGAGTCCATAGCACGTCGTGTAGCCGTACTTCTGCGTGCTCGCGGGGCCCTACGCGGTATGCCGCAGGTGTACCAGTTTCTTTGGCTCTTCTACTCATCAACTTGAATAGTCGTTTAGTTTCCACTCGCTCCAATTATTTTAAAATTTGGGGAGGAATATTATCTGTCCCATCTTGTTTGACCCCAAGTCTACTTAAACTCTGTTATGGATCTCTTTATCGAATCCCATTTCTTCTATCGCAACATCCGACAAGTCTTAATCATTGCAGGGATCTTGAATGTACTCTTTCCACCTATCTGCTCTTTCCGATGCAGTAGATAATTGACTTCCCATTGTACTCTTAATTTTGACGCCCTAGTTTTTAATTTCACGGACTTGAAATCAGTCTTTCCGACAGTGAATTGTTTTTCGGTGTTTTCATTTTTTCCCTGTAGCTTATACGAATCCATGCACATCCTATTTATTTCATTCGTAAACGAATTAGGAAGTCTCTTAGGAGCTAACAAGGGAACCTCCCCATCGCACCCCCCTCAGATTTAGTTATAAGTTGGCACAGTGGATAGGCCTTGATAAACTGAACACAGATCAATTGAGAAAACAGGAAGAAGTTGTGTGGAACTGTGAAAAAATAAGCAAAATATACAAACTGAGTAGTCCATGGGTCACATAGGCAACATGAAGGACAATGTCAGCGTAGGAGCGCTGTGGTCCCGTGGTAGCGTGAGCGGCTGCTGAACGAGAGGTCCTTGCTTCAAGTCTTCCCTCGAGGTGAAAATTTTACGTTCTTCATTTTTGCATAGTTATTATCTGTCCGTTCGTTCATTGACGTCTCTGTTCACTATAATAAGTTTAGTGTCTGTGTTTTGCGACCGCATCGCAAAACCGTGCGATTAGTAGACGAAAGGACGTGCCTCTCCAATGGGAACCGAAAACATTTGATCGCACGGTCATAGGTCAACCGATTCCTCCACAGGAAAACACATATGATATATTCTATACGACACTGGTGACGGCATGTGCGTCACATGACAGGAATATGTTGTCGACCCACCTAACTTGTACACTTGGCGAATGGGTAAAAAGATTCTTCTACCTTGCCCGATTTAGGTTTTCTTGTGGATGTGATAATCACTCAAAAAAAAGTGATGAAAACATAAGAGTTTGTCACATAAACTGAAATTAAAAAATTAAACTTTTTACTCGGTGGCAGATTTGAAAACCAAGGACCTTTCATTCTGCAGCCGCTCACGTTACCACGAGACCACAGCGCTCCTAGGGTCCTACTGTCCAGGATGTTGCCTATCTTCCGATGAACTACTCAGTTTGTATATTTTGCTTATTTTTTCACAGTTCCACACAACTTCTTCCTGTTTTCTCAATTGATCTGTGTTCAGTTTTTCAAGGCCTATCCACTGTGCCAACTTATAACTAAATCTGAGGGGGGTGCGATGGGGAGGTTCCCTTGTAAGAAAGCAAGTATTGAAGGGTGAGACAGCGTCAACTGTTTTGATCTTGGCAATTTTCCCATCAGATGACATGTGAAGGTACCGTAGTTCAACCTTAAGCTAAGTCTAGAAAGAACTACTGATCTCAAAACTGGTGTATTTAAGTGATTTCGGGATCCTTACCAACGCCGGTTTCTAACAAAACTTCCTTTTATTATGAGGACTACATTAATGAAAGAAATGAATGATCAAATGTTGCAAGTTGTCAGTGAAATTACCATTTTCCCCAACATTTTACGTTAGCACGAACTAAGATGCAGGTTCGATTGTCACTGCAACGGCTGTTTTTTGTCATTTGCTTGCGTTCAGACACGTAGCAACGTTGTGAGAACATGCTGCCTAATTTCAGTATACAAATATTTCTCCAGTCCGTATTTGGTGATTTATTCTCCGTGATTGTGCTGCTAAAAGCAGATGATACATAGAAAACTGTCCCAGTGTCATAGTTGGTAGTACGAGCAAACGTGAAATTTTCAAGGAAAACACTGCAAGTTTTCGCTGTCAGCAAACCAACCTTCCCAGTCCGCGGCGGACGTTAGAACTCCCACATTACATAAACACTCTTTGCACTTCATTTGCTGTCATCTGCCAGCATAGTCTTCCACCAAAATTGAAATATTCATTTTTAGAGTATCGTCATCGTTATTGTGCCTCATAGTGGTATTATTTGTAAAATCTTTCTCACATCTCTCTCTTAGATGAAGGCTACGTATTTTTTTCTATAATTCTACAAAATTCACAAGTCTCGCAATATTGAACACATCGCTTTTTGAGTTAACGTTGCTTTCTGATTTTTTTTTTCGATTAATGGAAAGCAGTTACAAAATTTTTATTTATTGACTGCATGAGTAAATATTTACTTTCGTTCTGATCGGGGAAATTACAGCCATGAAAATAACGGCTTTGGGAGCAAACGTAATTTTCTCAATGCTTTTATACCGCAGCTCTTTTTTCCTGCAAGTGCGGACATTCGTTTATTGGCTGCTGTGAAAAATGTGCTGTGATTGAGAGAGGTGTGGGCGGTCCGAAAAACTGCTGAATGTAATTTCCCTGCGGTCTGTGATCCTCGTGGCTGACCCTAGTCAGAGGAAATTGCGGTGCACTTAATTAGGTGGTCTGAGCACGGCCCCACTTTATGGAGAGGACTTACTACTTCTGTGCCATCCCTGGGGAAGTGATTAATTTCTCTCCCGCTAATAAGGTTGAGCACATTCGTTGAAATCCAAGGTAGCAACTTTTACCCTGCTGAGAAATCGTTTTAATGTGAGCTCTTTGGTTTCCTGTGGAATGGAGGCCATCGATCTACACGACATTCACGTGAAAAGTTTAAAAAATGCTTTACTTGCAATTCTGATAGGATGTGTAGCTTTTCACATTAGAACTGCTATTTTGTTGTTTTGTTGATAAACGTTAAACTGTTGGTTACCGCCTTGGTAACAAAGTTCAAAGGACGGATGAAGGCAACGGCATGCCACCCCGAACAGGACCGTATCTGTTAAATTACTGTGGCGTTCCAACAAACATTCGACTTGGTGAAAGCTTCACTTTACAGTTTAGTGTAGAAATCACTGTGGCCTTCCAACAAACATTCGAGTTGGTAGCTTCACTTTAAAGCTTAATGTATAATCAGAACAACGACGAGATTTGTCTTCTATGGATACACTCTGTGATCAACAGTATCCAGACTCCGCTATGTACGCAGGATTGGCAATTAGACGTCAGGCGGGCCAGCCAGTATAAAAGGAGGCGGGGATTACTGTGTTAGCCCCTATTTCTAAAAGAGGAAACAACCCAAAGTTGCCAGACAGCTACCGCTCGATTAGTCTGTTGCCCACACTCGGCAAAATATTGGAACGCGTGCTGCGATAGCGTCTCAAAACACTATCTGGAAGAAAATAAGATCATCCACCACGAATAGTTTGGCTTCCAGCCACAGTTATCGGCGGAGCTTCAGCTGCTTCAGATCACAGAGTCCATACAACTCAACCTGAATAGACGGAACTCCACAGTTGGAGTTTTCCTAGATATCGAAAAGGCATATGATCGGGTGTGGCCGGCAGCTGTGGCCGAGCGATTCTAGGCGCTTCAGTCCGGATCCGCGTGACCGCCACGGTCGCAGGTTCGAATCCTGCCTCGGGCATGGATGTCTGTAATGTCCTTAGGTTAGGTTTAAGTAGTTCTAAGTCTAGGAGACTGATGACCTCACATGCTGAGTCCCATAGTGGTCAGAGCCATTTGAACCATTTGATCGGGTGTGTCGTGAGAAGCTTATAGTCAAACTAGTCGATCAAACCCGTGTCCCTGACTTTACATCAACCTGACTGATAGCTTTCTGCAGGACAGGCGCCTGTTTGTACAAATAGATGGGAAGAAATCATCACTGAAAACTGTCTCAGCTGGCATCCCACAGGGATATTAACGACATTCCCACCATTCAACACGTCACAGCCAGTCTGTTCGCCGATGACAGGGCCTTACTAGCCTCTGGAAGGAACATCGAGCAACTTGTCAACAGGATTCAGCGACAACTTGTCGACACCGAACAATGGGCAAAGAGCAATAAAATCACTCTACACCCTACGACAACTGCAGCAATACTGTTCACGAAGAAACGGCCAGAACGAGGACGCGACTTGCCGTCAATGGACAGCCGAGACCATGGACTACGACGACGAAATACGTGGGAGTGATACTGCGTAAAGGGATTACTTTTACCCCACACTTACGAGATAGAAAATTGAATACTATGAAGATGATGCTGGCACTCAAACCGTTTTTCACGAGCAGGAACCACTACAAAACAGGTGTTTGGAGTGGAGCCTAGACGCCTCAAGGTGGGCCAGGACGAGAGAAATACACGAGATGACTGGAGAAAAATACGTCGCTGGGAAGATAAAAGACCAGGCAACTCGTCTTTTTCACAAATTGGACGAGTATCGGAGAAATGTCCTCCAACTTGCGAATGTAGGCCAGGCCCTACTACAAAGTTGGCACAAATACAAGGTGCCTCGAGCCATTATTGGAGCCCCACAGGACCATCAAAGATGACGCAGTCTTCAGTTATTCGATATTTTACATGTAAATAGTTACTGTCACCCACTCGTGCAACTACCAAACCAACACCTTCAAAGGACTCAAGAACACATGAGATGTTTCTGAAACGTCTTGGCAGATCAAAGTTGTGTGCTGGACCGAGACTCGAATCACGGATGTTTGACAGTCGCGGGGAGTGCTCTTAACGACTGAGCGACCCAGACAATGCTCACGACCCGCCTTCAGTTCTTTACTTCCGCCCATATGTCATGTGCTACCTTCGAAACTTCACAGAATTTCTCCTGCGTACCTCGCGGGACTAGCACTTCTGGAAGAAGGCATACAGCGTAAGGGTTCCTTTCCACAATCAATCTTTCACTCTTCAGTGGAGTTCGTGTGTGTGTGTGTGTGTGTGTGTGTGTGTGTGTGTGTGTGATTTAAAAAAATAAAATAAAAGAAAATAAGTAACCTGATGGGGGATTAAAATAGTATGCCAGACTTACACTCAAACACGGAACGTTTACTCTCGCAGGGACGAGAGAAAATAGTTTTGAAGAAGTGAAAAAATGTCGTCCTGGTACGCTTCATGTCTTATTTCTAAAAATTCTCTTTTCGCTGGAAAATAAGTCGTATCAGACAAAGCTACAGCTGAGTAGGTCGTCACTGTTACGGGTAAATTAAGTGGAAGAAGCTCTTAAGACGCATCAATTTGCTGTAAACAACATCATTGAGCTCAAAATGAGTTTAAAAAGCACGTGAGTGGAATGTTCATTGTGACATCAATGGTCTTAAAATAATAAAGCCGGACGCGAAACGGCGCCTGGGATGCGGGCAAGTCGACGAACCGTTGGAATGTGCTGTGCTGTGCAAGGTAGTGATATGACGCCTGTAAATCTCATAATTCGACACTTTCAACTGTCGTAAATCTCGTAATTCGCCACTTTCAGCTGTCGTAAGTCTCATAAATCGACAATGTCACACATAAAGTATTAATAAAAAACGACAATCTGCTTTTAATTGTAAATAAAATGATGCCCCTTTCACTTAATGCCGTTGATAAAGGTAACGACTAACATTACTGGTAGCTGATGATGTCTGCGTATATTCTGCAAAGAAAAATACAATCACAGTGTCTATTAGCGCCGGCCGCTGTGGCCGAGCGGTTCTAGGCGCTTCCGTCCAGAACCGCGCTGCTGCTACGGTCGCAGGTTCGAATCCTGCCTCGGGCATGGATGTGTGTGATGTCCTTAGGTTAGTTAGGTTTAAGTAGTTCTAAGTCTAGGGGACTGGTGACCTTAGATATTAAATCCCATAGTGCTTAGAGCCATTTTTGTCTCGTAGCAAACTCTCGCTAACTGTCTTTTAACGGAAATCAATTAATATTAACTGGAATACACAGGGCTTGGTGCAAAAGTGTAAGACGTCAGTCGTGAGCGACATCTGAGCATAGACTGACACACACATTTTTTAACACTCTTTTCTTTTTGTTCCACAGTAGTGGGTGTAGTCCCCGGGTTGGTGCCAATTATTTAGCGCCTCCAGCTCCTTCGCAGTCGTCATCCGTGTACTTCTTTCCGTGAACGTCAAAGCTGGGAGGCCTCTCGGAAGCTCATCATTGACGAGAATATGAAACAGATTTTCGCAAAACCATTAACACACTACTGGAAGATGACGTGCTACATACGCGAAATTTGACCGACAGGAAGAAGATGCCGTGATATGCAAATGATTAGCTTTTCAGAGCATTCACACAAGGCTGGCGCCGGTGGCGACACCTACAACGTGCTGACATGAGGAAAGTTTCCAACCGATTCCTCATACACAAATAGCAGTTGACCGGCGTTGCCTGGTGAAACGTTGTTGTGATGCCTCATGTAAGGTGGAGAAATGCGTACCATCACGTTTCCGTCTTTGATAAAGGTCGGATTGTAGCCTATCGCGATTGCAGTTTATCTTATCCCGACATTGCTGCTCGCGTTGGTCGAGATCCAATGACTGTTAGCAGTCTATGGAATCGGTGGGTTTAGGAGGATAATACGGAACGCCGTGCTGAATCCCAACGGCCTCGTATCACTAGCAGTCGAGATGACAAGCATTTTATCCTCAACGGATCGTGCAACCACGTCTCGATCCCTGAGTCAACAGATTGGGACGTTTGCAAGACAACAACCATCTGCACGAACAGTTGAACGACGTTTGCAGCAGCATGGACTATCAGCTCGGAGACCATGGATGCGGCTATCCTTGACGCTGCATCACACACTGGGGCGCCTACGATGGTGTACTCAACGACGAACCTGAGTGCACGAATGGCAAAACGTCGATTTTTCGGATGAATCCAGGTTCTGTTTAAAGCATCATGATGGTCGCATCCGTGTTTGGCGACATCGCGGTGAACGCACATTGGAAGCGTGTATTCGTCATCGTCACGTAATTGGTACGGGGTGCCATTGGTTACACGTCTCGGTCACTTCTTCTTCACAATGACGGCAATTTGAACAGTGGACGTTACATTTCAAATGTGTTAAGACCCGTGGCTCTACCCTTCATTCCATCCCTGCGAAACCCTACATTTCAGCAGGATAATGCACGACCGCATGTTGCAGGTCCTGTACGGGCCTTTTTGAATGCAGAAAATGTTCGACTGCTGCCCTGGCCAGCACATTCTCCATATCTCTCACCAATTGGAAACGTCTGGTCAATGGTGGCCGAGCAAGTGGCTCGTCACAATACGCCAGTCTCTACTCTTGATGAACTGTGGTATCGTGTTTAAGCTGCATGGGCAGCTGTACCTGTACACGCCATCCAAGCTCTGTTTGACTCAATGACCAGGCGTATCAAGGCCGTTATTACGATCAGAGCTGGTTGTTCTGGGTACTGATTTCTCAGGATCTATGCACCCAAATTGTGTGAAAATGTAATCACACGTCAGTTCTAGTATTATATATTTTTCCAGTGAATACCCGTTTATCATCTGCATTTCTTCTTGGTGTAGCAATTTTAATGGCCAGTAGTGTAGAAAGCTTTCCTCCCCAACTGCCGCCCTTCTCCTATGACTTGGCAAATGTTTGTAATTCATTATCCTACCTTACGTTTGGGAATAATGTTTCATGGAAGAATAAAAAACGGATGTGGATTTTTCTCTATTTTCTCTTTATATCTTGCTGTTCAGAGGAGGAACACTGTGGCACGACCTTGTACTGTGAAACACTTTCGGAAAATGGAATACAGTATCTACGTGCATTGGAACGTCTAGTCTCGCTAACTTGAACAAGTGGTCACCTGTTAGGAGTGTCCAAGCTGCAGGGGATAGCTTTTATGTCCTCTGACTGCGAACAAGCTTGCCGCATAG
This sequence comes from Schistocerca piceifrons, assembly GCF_021461385.2. Classification (NCBI taxonomy): domain Eukaryota; kingdom Metazoa; phylum Arthropoda; class Insecta; order Orthoptera; family Acrididae; genus Schistocerca; species Schistocerca piceifrons. The sequence goes on from NC_060144.1 coordinate 84,420,786, forward strand.
TGTTCCCGACACTCGCTCTTCCCATCCCACACAGCTGAAACCAGAAATACATGGGTGTTTATTGGCCAGCTTTTCTCGCTAGTCGCTCGTTTACTCGCTGCTGCGTCCTAGAAAACCGGCTGCCACCGTTTTGTAACGACCACTGTTACCGCAAACGAGGTGTATTTTATACGAACTACGCTAGAGTTAATACATAAGCTGAAAATAACGAAAAAATATACGAGTGTATTGATTTATACCATGTCCCCACTTTACATACGAGTCTGAACCTATGCAAGAGGATCACTGACGAAACTGCCAATATTAATATGGCTAACTTCAAAATTAAGGGTTTCTCTATTATTGGTTACATTTTAAATTTGTAATGTGATCGTAATATAAGCTCACCACGGAAAATATTTGCCACCCCCCCCTCCCCCTCCCGCCCAAAAAAAAAGTAGCTTAACGCTGCCTGAAACTTTGATAATGACTTCAGTTCTACGAGGAAGAAAATGGTTCAAATAGCTTTGAGCACTATGGGACTCAACATCTGAGGTCATCAGTCCCTTAGAACTTAGAGCAGTATTCGAACCTGCGACGGTAGCGGTCGCGCGGTTCCAGACTGAAGCGCCTAGAACCGCACGGCCACACCGGCCAGGTACGAGGAAGACAGTCCACAAGTTGCATCAGGTATGCCAAGTCCACCTGAAGCCGCTCGTAGACCTCCCAAATTGCGGACTTCTTAGGCTGTTACGTTTCACAGTTACTTTCATTTATCCCAAGATATTTTCTACGCGATTAAAACCGGGTGTTCGTGGGAAACATTGCATCCGTCAGACGAGTGACGTGTAGTGCAACTTTCTGAACAAGCCTCTCCTCATCGTGGAATACAGAAGTGTGCACACAACACTCATCTTGAAGATGTAGAAGAAAGGACACCACTCTGTCACCGTGAATGTTGAAATAAACATCCTGGGTCATGTTCACGGCTACCAGAGTAAGCACGCCCGAGTCTTCTCCTCCTCCTCCTCTTCTTCTTCTTCTTCTTCTTTTTCTTGTTCTTCGGACGACTGGGGTTGCCACTGTTTGTCTGCCTCATTCCGTGGATGTATTGGACCAACTGCCATCCCATCTCTTGGGTAGTCCTCTGGCTAGCCGTTTCCTTTGCTGTTGTCCATGTTTACAAATTTTAGCTACTTTTGTGGGGGTCCATGCTTTCCTCATGATCCGTCAAATGTGTTTTTGTCTTCATGCATTTACTGATATCTTGTATTTTACACTGTTCCCTTGTTCTTTTTTCCCATATGGTTGCTCCTTAGATCTGTCTTAATACCTTCATTTTCACAGCCATTAACTTTTGTATGATCTTTTTCGTTTCTGATCTATTTTGTGCTGAAAATGTCAAAACAGTACGCACCAGTGTTTTATATCTTTTATTTTCCAAACAGTTGTCATAAATTTGTTTCTCCATGTAGTATTTTGCAGGCATTCAGCTATCCTTGCTGGATTTGTCACTTGATTTTTCACTTCCGTGGTTAAGTTTTTATACCTGGCCATAACAGTGTCTAGATGTTCATCACATGTTCAGCTGACAAACTATCTACTTCTAATTTACGTCGTATAGGTGCTTTTTATATTACCATACTCTTAGTTTTCTTAGATGAGATTTCCGTGTTATATTGCGTAGCTTTTTTATTAAATTGGTGAAGTAACATTTGTAAGCTGCGTGGGATTAGCCGAGCGGTCTAAGGCGCTGCAGTCATGGACTGCGGCTGGTCCCGGCGGAGGTTCGAGTCCTCCCTAGGGCATGGGTGTGTGTGTTTGTCCTTAGGATAATTTAGGTTAAGTGGTATGTAAGCTTAGGGACTGATGACCTTACCAGTTAAGTCCCATAAGATTTCACACATATTTGAACATTTTAACCTTTGTAAACAACACCATCAGCGTAACATATATTATTGACCACTTTATTTCCCATTTCATAGTCTGGTTTCTTTATGCGTATTCAGTGATGCGGTCCAGCATGAGTTTGAACAGGAGTGTGCTTAAAGAGTCTATCTGTCTATCGCTTGAGCCTTGTCCCGCAGGGTCAGCCATCGTTAGTTGGATTTGGCATGTTAATGTTCAATGGGTAGCCAGATGCTCTTCCTGCCGCCACCCCGTACGCCCCCGGGACGGAATTAGTCCACCCCAACTGTTTGCGTCGAGTGTAATCCATGGAATAGTGCGAAAGTGTTCAGATGTCTGTGAGCAGTGTAGCTGAGGCGGAACATGGGGACCAGCCCGGTATTCACTTAGCGGGATGTGGAAAACCGCCTAAAAACCACATCCAGGTTGGCCGGCACATCGGCCCTCGTCGTTAATCCGCCTGGCGGATTCGATCCGGGGCCGCGCGCCTGCCCGAGTCCAGGAAGCAGCGCGTTAGCGCTCTCGGCTACCCTGGCGTGTAGTGTGCTTAAAGAGTCTCCTTGTGTAATTCGTTTAACTACTATAATTTCAACTGTGCATCCTTCGTGTGCTTCAATTCTCATTTTATTACCTGTATATACAGTATGAAAATTAATAAAACAAATTCCAGGGACGGACTCCTGACTGGAAATCGAGGAAAACAAGTAGTATGAATATGTGTCTGGCAATGAATCGTTCCCACGGTAGATGGCGCTGACAAATAAGTTTCTCTGACCACGTGTCGTGTATTCCTTGGGTATTGCAGGCTGTATGATTGACGCAGCGCACTATAAGCAGCAGTATGGTCCGGTGTTCATGTCGGCAACAAGCCGACATGGTGTTTGTGTACGGGCAAGCAGATGGAAACGGTCGACAGGCTGCACGGCTACACCAAAACAAGTACTGTCACCCACACACCAGCCACATCACACAATATTTCAAGCCCGTTTTGAGCGTTTGTGTCATCGTGGGTCCTTTCAGGCAGACGAACGTGCAGGGAAGCGGCGGACTGTGCGTACACCAGATCTGGAGGACCGGATTCTACAGGATATTGAGACGAACCCTAATACAAGCTCCAGGCAAGTGGTCCCCCAACAGGGTGTAGGCCAAAGTACGATTATGTGTACCCTGCGTGAGACTCGCTACTATCCCAATCATCTACAATCCCATGGAGGCCACACTGAACATCTGTTGTGACTTGGATGCGATGCAGCTCTGTACTGTATTCCAGGATGATTTGTTGTCATTGCACGCACACCGTCATTTCCGGACACATGTTCATAGGACCATTTTTCCTCCACTTGCAGTAGGGAATTCGTCAATGCAGTTTGTCGATTTTATTCACCCTGTACCCTCAAGTCAGGCCCAATCCATGGTACGAGAAACAAAGCCAAAACACCCTCCCCATTATAGGCTCTCATTGGTCGTCGCAGCAGTAAACGCCTTGCATCAGTTGAAAAGACGCAGAAGCACTCGTGGTATCACGCTACACGTCTCCAGTGAGCCAATGGCAACTCTCTGTGTTGTTTGCCCCACTGAAGACGTACAGCTGGCCGGAGTGGCCGAGCGGTTCTAGGCGCTACAGTCTGGAGCCGCGCGACCGCTACGGTCGCAGGTTCGAATCCTGCCTCGGGCATGGATGTGTGTGATGACCTTAGGTTAGTTAGGTTTAAGTAGTTCTGAGTTCTAGGGGACTGATGACCTCAGCAGTTAAGTCCCAGCCGGCCGGGGTGGCCGAGCGGTTAAAGGCGCTACAGTCTGGAACCGCACGACCGCTACGGTCGCAGGTTCGAATCCTGCATCGGGCATGGATGTGTGTGATGTCCTTAGGGTTAGTTAGGTTTAAGTAGTTCTAAGTTCTAGGGGACTTATGACGACAGCGGTTGAGTCCCATAGTGCTCAGAGCCATTTGTACCATTTTTGAAGTTAAGTCCCATAGTGCTCAGAGCCATTTGAACCATTTTGAAGACGTACAGCTTAATGTGCTGCGGTGAGCAATTGCCTTTTCCGAGGTGTCCGACTACAATTCTCTAATGCATGCGGAAACCATTGTAATGCTTGCTTGGAAGTTGGTCGAGATGGACCTGTATTCACTGGCAACGGCAATCGCTGTCAGGTTTGAAACTCACTGCAACTGTCAGGGCGTCAACACGTCTCAGGTTACTGTCGGTTGGGGTATTCTTACGACAACTCTCCATACACCACGTTGCCCGGCTGAGAGCGGTGTACCATTCTATGTAGACACCTTGGACAATCTGCGTTGATAGGGCAACAAATCAGACAGCTTCATTCACGATGTGATCATGGGTAGATCCAAACACCATAGCTCGTTTCTGCCATTCTGTCACGTCTCCATGGGGACCAATGTTAGTGAAAGAATTGCTTATGACGCAGTGCCGCGCGCGCACACACACACACACACTACCTCACGTAAGTCATCGTTGGGGTGTCGCTGAACGCTTGGCATCAGTTCAACACCAAATGCAGCGCTCGAAAGCGACCAGAGCGCTCTTTTACTGAGACGCTTAATATTTTGTCTAGTGACGTTTTAACTGCCAAAGAATTTTTATTTCATGACGCGAACGTTGTAACGTCGCTTATCCATGCCAATAATGCACCTGGAAGTTCCAAGTCAAATAATTCTCTATTGCCCTCTCGTTAATGTATGAAAACTTTGTGCAGGCTGCGAGTGGCTCGACAGTATGGGGTTTCCAGAGGTGTCAATGTAGGAAATACTACTGCACGGCCCAGTTTGATGATGCGACGCCGCTGTGCTTCATATTCTTAAAGGCAACGATATTCTTCTCTAACAGGACTACTTTCTGATTTCAGGACAACGAGAGGAAAGGAAGACACTCCCAGAAGAGAATGGATTCCTTACCGCAGACAATAGTCAGAGTAGGTGTTGATTGATCCTATTTCAAAGTAACAAGACTAACAAAAAGTATGTGTTGTGTCTGAAAACTAACCCTAACCTTTACATTACCATACACATACATACATACACACACACACACACACACACACACACACACACACACACACACACACATAAACGTCGTTGTATTCCATACTAAGAGTTACAAATTTGTATTTTGTTCATGTCTTTGGAGATAGATTTAATCAAAACCATTGTACATCGTGTCGATGACCTATTGGCAGCAGCTGTGCTAGAGATTTTTCTGTCAGTAATTTATTGACTTTACACTCATTGCAGATTCTTAACTACATTAAATCTTCTATTGTCACCGGAATTTATGTTGTTTCGTGGGAACTGAAAATGATTACATACTCTCTGCTCACCAATGATGATGGAGGAGCATAAGATATTCGGAAATGGGGATACTAATTTGCACGAAGATATAACTTTTTGGTAGTATGTTATGTTAACTTGGGACCTAGAAACGACGGAGAGGCTCCGTCCCCGCCGCAGTCGCAGTGGTCCGCAACCCCACGACGACTGTCGCAGTCCACTTCACCCCTCCGCCGCCCCACACCGAACCCAGGGTTATTGTGCGGTTCGGCCCCCGGTGGACTCCCACAGGGAACGTCTCACACCAGACGAGTGTAACTCCTATGTTTGCGTGGTAGAGTAATGGTGGCGAACACGTACGTGGAGAACTTGTTTGCGCGGCAATCGCCGACATAGTGTAGCTGAGGCGGAATAAGGGGAACCAGCCCGCATTCGCCGAGGCAGATGGAAAACCGCCTAAAAACCATCCACAGACTGGCCGGCTCACCGGACCTCGACACAAATCCGCCGGGCGGATTCGTGCCGGGGACCGACGCCCCTTCCCGCCCGGAAAGCAGTGCAGTCCGCACGGCCAACCGGGTGGGACTTTTGGTAGTAAGTGACAGAAGATGAAAGATGACCGCTCTGAATAACGCAAGTATTCCGTCGCATAACGGGAAACTCTGGGCTAGAATTGTGTGAAGCGTCTGCATAGTACCTGTAAACGCCTCAATTCGTCGGGGTTGCGCAGCATAACAGGGCCAAAAGCAAAACCTAAAATTTAGTAAATTTTAAAATAGGTTTTGCGAAAGACTTAATTGCACATCTCAGAAAGCATTATGTGACTATTTCGAGAGCTTCAAGTGCTTTGTAAAGGTACGGTGTTCATTTAAAAAGACATGTAGCTCAAAGAAAAAAGTTCAAATGTGTGTGAGATCTTATGGAACTTAACTGCTAAGGTTATCAGTCCCTAAGCTTACACACTACTTAATATAAATTATCCTAAGGACAAACACACACACACCCATGCCTGAGGGAGGACTCGAACCTCCGCCGGGACCAGCCGCACAGTCCATGACTGCAGCGCCTGAGACCGCTCGGCTAATCCCGCGCGGCGACATGTAGCTCCTGATTACTCCATTCATAGAAATTCACGACTATTAAGATTAGAAGGGAGTGCTCGTTCTTTTGCATCCGATCCTTGATTCAAAAACTTGACGATCTTGACGCTTTATTATAATACAAAGCGCATTTTAGTGAAAGCCCTAGTGAAAAAAGAAAGAGGGGAGACCTACAGAACGTTTATCCGTCTTCACTGTTATCTTCATTATGCACAAAAGACTTTTTACGAGATTTGTAACGGAGGGAGAATGTCAGGGAAGCTTTTTTTTTGCCTATCGGTCCATTCGTGTAAAAAGAGTTTGGCTTCTGTGTTGACAGCTGTGCACTGCGACTATGACATGAAATCAAAGATGCAACAAACAGTACGTTTATTGAGAAAGCAGTTTCGAAGTAGTAGTTACAAAAGCTGCAGACAGATGGAGCTGTAATTGCAATACCCATTGCCTATAACTAGTACTCCGAAGCCCGGATCGATTGTTCCAGCATGAAACGTGCAAGGAGGTTAGCGTACCAAAGTCGCCAGTTCTGAACCGCACCCGCTCTGCGCGTTCTGGAATATCAAGGGTTAGAAGAGAGTATTACGGCAACAAGTCGACGCTTTCAACATGATTTAGTGTTACAAAACGACCCAGTGGAGAAACCATTCGTCAGATTTTCGCCCAGTTCGATCGCGCAGTCAGTGGCTAATGCTGTAGTCGGGATTATTCGCCCGAGGCCAAGCGTAGTTACCACTGAGAATGTCGTCGCAATTTTCTGGCCTTTTACACCAACATCCGATGAAATACGTCTGCAGAGGCTGGTTTGAAGCGTTCTAGCCCGCATGCAACACGAAACAGTGTACACACGCTTCCATTCAAAACACAGTGTCGCCAGTTCATACCCGTAGCCGCTGTGCGCGAAGGGATGGCTTTGCGAACCAGATTCTCACAGCTACTGATAGGGAAGGTTTTGATGTTGGCTGTAACTGGTACACATATGAATCACTCTTCTACCCGAATGTGTTCTTGAATAAACAAAACTCGCGCTTTGGCGGTTCGAAACGTCACCATTTGTATCAATAGAAACTACTGCATTCTGCCAAAGTTACTGTTTGGGCTGCGGTACGCGACGGAGACATTATCGGCCACCTTTTTCATGCGAGAATCGAGAACAAGTGAATGTTACGTCGCAGTTATGGAACAATCTGTCGCCACACAGCCGGCGGTGCATGATCGACTTCGCGCTGAGTGGTTCATGCTAGATTGGAACCGAACACATCGTAGCGAACAAGCGTTTCGCTTTTCTTGGTGAATTTTTAGGGAGTAGACTCATTGCGTGCGATTATATGAAATTTAGTAGGGCAAGCATGGATTGGTTTCGATGTTCACCCGATCTGGCTCACTGTCAGTATTTACTATGGGATACATTGAAAGACACTGTCTGCCAGAAATATCCCACTGCTCTGGACAAACGTGATTCGTACTTTCCTTCGAGACACCACAGGATGTGACAGCAAATTTCTTCACTTGTTTGCGCCACCTCTCTACTGCGAGGAGTGGACATTTTGAAGAGATTGTTTTGCGAAGACTGCTCCCAGAAAGTGAGATTGTTTATGCATGCTGGTACGAAGTGCCATCTGCTAGCAGATTTTGTAATTACTATTTCTAACTTCTGTATATAATCCTTGCTAAACTAAAACTAAACTCCTCCCGAACAGGCCATGATGGCCCAACGGTACCGACCGGCCGCCGTGTCATCCTCAGCCCACAGGTGTCACTGGATGCGGATATGGAGGGGCATGTGGTCAGCACACACCGTTCTCCCGGCCGTATGTCAGTTTCCGAGACCGGAGCCGCTACTTCTCAATCAAGTAGCTCCTCAGTTTGCCTCACAAGGGCTGAGTGCACCCCGCTTGCCAATAGCGCTCGGCAGACCTGATGGTCACCCATCCAAGTGCTAGCCCAGCCCGACAGCGCTTAACTTCGGTGATCTGACGGGAACCGGTGTGACCACTGCGGCAAGGCCGCTGGCATATAATTCTTGCTGATGTCACACAATAAACGTACCGTTTGTTGTTGCAGTCTTCTATGGATGTTTGTTTCTGTTGTGTTCTCCAACAGTTTATCGAACGTAACTTCTTCTACAATACAATAGCTGGCTGTACAATAGATGTAGACGTCCGTCGATCTAAACGGAGATGTGGTTCCTCTCGGTCGGCTGGTACTTCGATCGGCGGTGCAGCGGCTTCGGTGATATCTTCTCGGAGACCCTGCTATAGCGGTTGCCATTAGCAGCGGACGAAGACTGGTCTGCCTTCGACCGGCCGGGCCTATATAGTGAGCTGGAGCCAATAGAAACCCGGCGTAGGAATCCGTAGCCGGATATGTCGCGGCGACCTCTGCAAGGAAAGGTTCCTATTAATCGACTGGAATCTTCGGCGTGTTTACCTGATGTCTTCGCCTGTTTGGCTGTTGGTTTGTTTCCCTCATAGCGTGGCTGTTATGCGGTGCCGCCTGCCATTTAGGGGAACCCGATGGCAGACAGTACAGTTTCCATGTTTTTTTTTTATTTTTATTTTAAAATGAAGAATCCCTGTGATGGACATCCCGTTAATTGATCGTCCTTGCACAAGTAAATGTGTCTACACTGGTGAAGCCAAATCCGTGGCCGTAGCGGGTCCGCCGGTGGTTAGCGCAGTACGAGAGCCAGTAAGCGATGCAGCAGGAGACCCTAAGCGCCCAACACGATGCAAAGCAGCACCGCCCGTACTGTTAAGCCTTTTCTGCACCGAGCGAACACCAGCTAACGAGCTTTTTCTCTGCTGTAAACGGCAGCTACCTCCAGCGAACAGCATCCGGTCGTGTCTGCAGGTTCTCACTCGTGCCATCAAAGGAAGGTCGCACCCTCACCGCTTCGGCGCTCAGCTCTGTCTTAAGAGCACAGAAACCAATTGTTTCTGCAGTCCATAGTTTCGTACCCATCTACTACGTCGCTAGTAAGATAAAACTGCCCAGGAAAATATTTCATGCACCAAAAGATAGGACCGGCCGAAGTGGCCGAGCGGTTCTAGGCGCTACAATCTGGAACCGCGAGACCTCTACGGTCGCCGGCCGGAGTGGCCGAGCGGTTCTAGGCGCTACAGTCGGGAACCGCGAGACCGCTGCGGTCGCAGGTTCGAATCCTGCCTCGGGCATGGACTTGTGTGCTGTCCATAGGTTATGTAGGTTTAAGCAGTTCTGTTCTAGAGGACTGATGACCTTAGAAGTTAAGTCCCATAGTGCTCAGAGCCATTTGAACCTCTATGATCGCAGGTTCGAATCCTGCCTCGGGCATGGATGTGTGTTATGTCCTTAGGTTAGTTAGGTTTAAGTAGTTCTAAGTTTAGGGGACTGATGGCGTCAACAGTTAAGTCCCATAGTGCTCAGAGCCGTTTGAACCATAAAATAGGCAGCCCGATTTACATCACCCGCACCTGGAGCAGATGATGTAAGTTTGGTTGCCTCTGTTAAGGTGGATTAAATACACCCCAAGACAAAAAGAAAAGAGGCATCGGGAAGGAATTAGCCGAATGGGACGCAAATCAGCACATCCGATGTAAATATACAAACAAATGTTTACAGTTTCAGAAAAATTGGATGATTTATTCAGGAGAAAGAACTCTACAAATTGAGCAAGTCAGTAACGCGTTGGTCCACCTCTGGCCATTATGCAAGCAGTTCTTCGGCTTGGCATTGATTGATGGAATTGTTGGATGTCCCCCTGAGTGGTATCGTACCACACACTGTCCAAACGACGCTTTAGATAATTAAAATCCGTTACTGGTTGGAGGGTTCTGCCCATAACGGAGCTTACGCGCGCTCAAGACCGAAGTTATCAACGTGCCCATAATGCTTCGAACTTTGTCAATTGGAGAGACGTCCAGCGATCTTTCTGGCCGAGGTGCTAATGGCATTAGCACAAAAACAGTGCAACAGTTTTAGTTTTTTGCAAGCCTTGCAGCAGAGAAAATGATAGAAACAATATAGAAGAAACAGCTCTTTCATTTACAGCAAGGAAAGCATGTATCATTCTGCTGGGTACAGTGGCACGTGGGAATCCGGGGAAATGAGCAAGCATACAAAGCAGCCAAGAGGCTTGCAGGGAACATGACGTTACACGATGTGGCGTTCCCCTGCAGACTGTCATTTCGCTGTTGAGTCAGAAAGCCACAGAAGTGTGCAGGGAGGAGTGGCTGGCGGCGAACGACAGAAAGCTACGGCCAGTGAAGTCAACCTCCGGTCAAGGTATTACTGCTGCCGCCACACCAGCGGGATGAAGCGGAGACCTCCACCTCCTGTTACAACAATGGCCGCTAACACATCGCCCCATGGCCTGGCAGGTGGACACCCCACTCTGTGGCTCCTGTGGTCTGTAAATCGTGGTACGCCACATTTTATCATTCAGTTTTATACTGGGTGATTATAATTAGAACTGCAGCTATTCACAGACATCCAGTGTAGCTATCCAATGGCAGCAAAACTTGGTAGATATTCTAATAGGGTCATCCAGAACCGATTTACGCTGGAAAAGAATTAGTTCCAATTTTGGCTACCAGGTGCAAATCTGGCGCTGAGAACGCAAGAAAGGTGTATAGAAATGTTTCCATAAATAATGGAACAGGAACGGGCAGTGAGAAAGTCATCATGTTGATTTTATTACTAACTGCCACTTGCACAGTTTGTTAAATGTGGGCACTGGACACGTCCACATGATGCTGCATCCCTAAAATGATGTGGTCAATAGTTGTTCGCAGCAGTAATTACTGCCGTTTACATAAAACAGTTTTACTAACACCTCGTGCTCTCTCTTCTCGACATCCGTACCGTTCACTCACGTTATCATTTGTCAAATGACAGTGTGGTTGTCATGCAAACAGTGTACAGCGCCAGAGTTGCATCTGGTGGCCAAAATTGGAACTATGTTTTTTCCTGTGTAAACCGGTTCCACATTAACCCATTAGCATATCGAGCAAGTTCTGCTGCCACTACACTCCACGCCGGAGCTCCGTTAGTAACTGCACTTCAGTCATAACCATCCAGTATACTGATGTGATTCTTCAGTTTCTCCCGGTGTATTTCTTGCTCGAACAGTCCACTGGTGTACTGCCGGTCCATAGTGTCCAACGGACACAACATTTCGGTGATCAGACATGTCGCCATCATCAGGTGCGCTAACGAACTGAGCTCCTGAGGGCGGGCGGCCGTATTAAATCCCCTCCCCTCGCGAGGCTTTCTCTCCGCGGTCCGCGCCCACGCGTCAGCGGTCGCTGAGACGCTGGCGTCGACGTCTGTGGCAGCGTCGGCGTAATTGCCTCGTCCGCCCTAGTCGCCCGTTCGTTTCCTTGGCTGAGCGTCTTTTTAATTAGACTCAATACTGGTTCCCATGCCCTGCTGCGGTTGTAGCCGCAATCTCGGTTGATGAGTCCGTCCCTGGTACGAATTTCGATAGTCTCTCTAACGACGCAGTATTTAGATGTCTGTGTCGAGACCCTGGTATATTGGTAGTCCATTTCGTGATTTTCGGACAAACAGTGCTCTGCGACCTCCGACTTGTTGGGGTACCCAAGTCGAGTGTGCCTCTAATGTTCCCAGCAACGATCTTCGATGGTGCGCACTGTCTGTCCAATATAAGACAGTGTAAGTGTCTTCCCACACTTACACGGAATCTGGTATATGCCGGCCTTCTTCAAACCGAGATTGTCTTTGAGCTTCTCAATAATGCTTGTGTTTTATTTGGTGGACAAAAGAAAGTTCCTACTCGGTGTTTCCTCAATATCCGTCCCATTTTCCCCGATAGTGCGCCATAGGCAGTGGCTATCTCTTTCTCCGTGACTTTTTCCATCTCCACACGTTGTACTGTAGAGATGGGGTGGAGAGCGCGTCTGATCTGCCGTTCCGAGTACCCGTTTTTCCGGAATACAGTTTTGAGGCATTCGAGCTCTTGGGGCAGACACTCTACGTCAGAGATGGTGACGCCCTGTGCACCAGTGTTTTTAGCACCCCATTCCTCTGAGCAGGACGGCGGCAGCTACCCGCATGCAAATACAGGTCGGTGTGCGTTTTCTTCCTGTATTTTCGTGCGGATGAGTTCCAGTACAGCACTCGTGGCTGCCGCATCGCGGTCGCGAAGTGGGGCCGAGGCAGTGCCAGATAAGTTTTACAGTTTGACGATAATCTACGTATTTGTAGTTTTAGCTTGACGATGTCCGCTATGGACAAACGGTAGATGCTGTTATTCTGAAGAAGGTTGGGTTATCCCGACTGAAACCTAGGTAAATTCTAGGTAAACGGTGCAACTGAGGCTGTTCATTATTAAAGTTAAAATTAATATTTATACAGTTGCTGACAGGGCCGAGAAATGTTGAAGATGTTTAAGATAACAAGTTTATTTGTTCCCTTAAATTGCTACGGCCCACAAGACACATGTGTGCTGGGGGCAGAAAAATACACCTAGACGGAGAAACAATGTAAACATAATTTAAATTAAAATTTTACGTATGTAATTTATTATTTATTTCTGTATCTATTTTTCTTATGAATTCGACTAAACCAGTCAATGTAGCGTATCTCACGCATGATTAATCATCAATGATGTAATGGTGTAGGCGATGGGAAGAGTTTACAGTATATACCTCGTCCAAAAGTGCCTGATTCAGCAGTGACTATCCTACTTCTACGGACATCGCTGGGTGTAAAACATCGAACTTTGTTGCCTATATTTTAGACGTTGTTTAGCCGTATTTTCATCTCTCTGTACTGAATTCGTACTATTACTGCATTGCAGCGGTGAAAAGTCTGAAGATGATCTGAGGAAAAAGCCGAAACCTGTTGATAACAAATAAAAAATCTGAAAACGCAATCGCGACTTTTTATTTGATATTTAGGAGAAAGAATGTGCGATCACTGGATAACCAGGGCAGTCAGGACGCCGCTTGCTTGTGTTTTTTTTTTTTTTTTTTTTTTTTGTCCTCTGCTGAATTCCTGTATCTAATTCAACACAAATTTCCATGAAAAACAGTTCTAAGCACACACTGGACGAATTACGCTATAGACGTCTTCTGCGGACAGTCCCCTGGCTCACAAAAGTCGCGTTGATCTAGTCAGGCACACACTCATGGTACCCCTGCCTGCCATCTAGTCAAATAGCAGGTCATTCACCAATGGCTGCGGAAAACTACGTATCGCCTACCTACCACGCGAAGTGTGCTGCCACCGTCTATATACGTACAGGCGCGAAATTTAAGACGGTGTGCGGTATTCTGGCGTTTGCGACGTATTTACTGACTCACCCTCGTACATTCAAATGTAATTTGTGAATTGGTGGCCGGCCGAAGTGGCCGAGCGGTTCTAGGCGCTACAGTCTGGAACCGCACGACCGTTACTGTCGCAGGTTCGAATCCTGCCTCGGGCATGGATGTGTGTGATGTCCTTAGGTTAGTTAGGTTTAAGTAGTTCTAAGTTCTAGGGGACTGATGACCTCACATGTTACGTCCGATAGTGCTCAGAGCCATTTTTGTGAATTGGAAGGCTACTGTGCAATATTTCCTTATAAGCAAAATGCAGATGGCTATTATATTCTTTGTTGCGGTAGCGCCGAAACGATAATCATTTGAATGGCGCCGGATGTAGTAGTTCTCGTGGTAATTTGACGTTACTATCATGCCTTCTCCTTCAAGAAGTTACAGCTTTAATGGTCAACAGTGCACTTGACGTCGTTTGCCTTGATAAATCACCACTGTTACTCTTGAAGACTGCGTATGCCGCTAGTAATTGAAATGGAAGGTATAAGTATTACTTAAAGAGAAACTCTAAAGCAAAGTATTTTTCCCTGTACCTGGCACATGAAGTGGTTCATTTTGCTTACGCAAAAGGAGGAACTGTTATGGTTATGGAGGAAGGGGTGATGGTGAGGCAGAGTGGTATCAGGAACCCTGGACTGATCTTCGTGATGCTTTACCACTCATATTACTATTTCAGTCAATGATTTAACTTTATAGGGCGAAATAAGTAAAGCAAAACACTACATAGCACTTAATCTTCTGATGTGAAAAAGTTTGAATGTGTAATCTGTTGTTCCTCTCATGTTACAGGAGAAACGTGCGGGTTGATACAGTGTAGTGGAGTGTACTTTCTACTTACCTGTTTTAATAACTTTAGGTGTAGGTTTTCTGTGCCACGCTACAAAACTCAATGTCTCCCTTTCGCTGCTTCCTTATTCAGCAACATGGAGTATGCGCCAACGTCCGTCGCTGGCTGGTTGAAAGTAAACACTACTCTGATCGAAGCGGCAATTTCATGCCTCATTTATGTGCTACCTCTCAGGTAAGGTAAACGGAAGACGACCTGAACTTCCAGTCAAAGTCAAACAAAGGAAGCTCTTTTATTCTGCTCTTTTATTCTGATTTACGTATTTAGATAAGTAGGAGAGCGAACACGGTGTTTCGTACCGACTGGGAACTGTACAGTTCTCGTAGGCTAAGAAATGATGGTAAATGACGAATAAGACGAGAATGCCGCGAAATGACTAATAAGGCTCTCTCGTGATACCAACAGCGAATTCGGCAACAGTCTGCATGTATCTGCTCGCGCCTCTCGCGTTTCCATGAAAGCTCGTCAGCAGCAATCGGTAAATCGAACGTAACGTGTCCTCTTCGTCTCGTTTCCGACTTCTGAGAAGCGAGTGACAAAGTCGCGTGACACTTATCTGCGAGGAAGCGGACTGAAGTTCTCGGTCAGGCGCACGGGTTTAGAATTTCCGCGGCGCCCTTAAATTATCTCCGGCCAATCATTCCAGTCAATCGTCACCCATATAAATTAATGATACAATTCTAATGATCCACATGTCAACGGGTCAATACATTCAAACATTCCTTCTCTCTGAACAGCACGGTAGCTGCACATTAACGAAACAAACATCTCGCGGGCGCCTCCCCGAATGAACTCGTGCTGTGAATATCGACTAAATTAATACCTGGACGTTTTGCGCTAATAACGACTAACATTTCTCTTTTGTACGTGCCTGTCGACGACTCAGCACTTCTGCTATTGCGTGAGCGGTCTCCTGCACTCCTAACTACACTGAAGAGCCAAAGAAACTGGTACACCTGCTTACTATCGTGTACGGGTCTCTCGAGCACGCAGAAGTGGCACAGCACGTCGCGGAATGGACTCGACTAATGTATGAAGTAGCGCTGGAGTCTATTGATACCATGAATCCTGCAGGGCTGTCCATAAATTCGTAAGGGTACGATGTGGTGGAGATCTCTTCTGAACAGCACGTTGCAAGGCATCCCAGATATGCCCTGGGGACTCTGGTGGCCAGCAGAAGTGTTTAAGCAAAGAAGAGTGTTCCTGGATCCACTGTGTAGCAGTTCTGGACGAACAGGGTGTCGCATTGTCCTGCTGGAATTGCCCACGTCCGTCTGAGTGCACAATGGACGTGAATGGATGCAGGTGATGAGACAGGATGCTTACGTACGTGTCACCTGTGAGAGTCGCATCCAGACGTATCAGTGGTCCATATCACTCCAGCTGCACATGCCCCACACCATTACAAAGCCTCCACCAGCTTGAACAGTCCCCTGCTGATATGCACGGTCCATGGATTCATGAGGTTATCTCCATACCCGTACACGTCCATCCATACAATTTGAAACGAGACTCGTCCGACCAAGAACATATGACATCAACAGTCCAATGTCGGTGTTGACGGACCCAGGTGAGGCGTAAAGGTTTGTGTCGTGCAGTCATCAAGGGTACACGAGTGACCATTCGACTTCGAAAGCGCATATCGTTGAATGGCTCGCCCGCTGACCCTTGGCGATGGCCCAGAACTGAAATCTGCAGCAATTTGCGAAAGGGTTTCACTTCTGTCACGCTGAACGATTCTCTTCAGTCGTCGTTGGTCCCGTACTTACAGGATCTTTTTGCGGCCGCATCGATGTCGCAGATTCGATGTTTTACCGGATTCCTGATATTCAAAGTACACTCGTGAAATGGTCGTACGGGAAAATACCCACTTCAGAACTACCTCGGAGATGCTGTGTCCCAACGCTCGTGCGCCGACTATAACACGAAGTTCAAACTCACTTAAAACTTGATAACCTGCCATTGTACGAGGGTCACTCCAAAAGAAATGGTTCAAATGGCTCTGAGCACTATGGGGCTTAACATCTGAGGTCATCAGTCCCCTAGAACTTAGAAGTACGTAAACCTAACTAACCTAAGGACATCACACACATCCATGCCCGAGGCAGGATTTGAACCTGCGACCGTAGCAGTCACGCGGTTCCGGGCTGAAGCGCCTAGAACCGCTCGGCCACCGTGGCCGGCAAAAGAAATGCACACTATTTTTGTAAAAGTACAGTTTTCATTCTGCATGTGTGAAAGTTTTAAGCCGGACGGAGTGGCCGTGCGGTTCTAGGCGCTACAGTGTGGAGCCGCGTGACCGCTACGGTCGCAGATTCGAATCCTGCTTCGGGCATGGATGTGTGTGATGTCCTTAGGTTAGTTAGGTTTAAGTAGTTCTAAGTTCTAGGGGACTGATGACCACAGCAGTTAAGTCCCATAGTGCTCAGAGCCATTTGAACCATTTGAAAGTTTTACAGTGTGTAGATACATCCTTCCCGCTTGATTTCAAACTTAGTTCAACCTGTTCCCGTGAGTGGTGCCGTCACAGCATGTCTTCAAGATGGCTGCTACACTTGACGTTCGTCAGAAGCAACGTGCTGTCATAGAATTCCTGTGCTGTGAAAACGAGACAGTGGGAAACATCCACAAGAGGTTGAAAAAGGTGTATGGAGATGCTGCTGTGGATCGCAGTACAGTTAGTCGGTGGGCAAGCAGGTTACGTGATGAAAGCGGGCACGGGAATATTGAGGATTGTCCTCGCAGCGGCAGGCCTCGTACAGCACACACTCCAGACAATGTGCAGCGAGCTAACGAACTGGCGACTGCTGACAGATGCATCACAGTGAACGGATTGTCACACTACGTTGCGATAGGGGAAGGAAGTGTTTGCAGAATACTGAAAGTGTTGGCGTTAAAAAAGATTTGTGTCAGGTGAGTTCCCAGGATGTTGACAGTGGCTCACAAAGAAACAAGAAAAACAGTATGCAGCGAACTTTTGGAACAGTACGAGAATGGTAGAGATGAATTTCTTGGAAGAATTGTGACTAGTGATGAAACATGGCTCCATCATTTTTCACCAGAGACGAAGAGGCAATCAATGGAGTGGCATCATGCAAGTTCACCCAAGGAAAAAAAAATAATTCAAAAGCACACCTTCTGCTGGAAAAGTTATGGCTACGTTGTTTTTCGATTTCGAAGGACTCTTGCTTGTGGACATCATGCCTAGTGGAACCACCATAAATTGTGATGTATATGTGACGACAATGAAGAAACTTCAAGCTCGACTGAGTCGTGTTCGACCACATCGGCAAATGCAGGATGTTTAGCTGTTGCACGACAATGCAGGGCCACATGTCAGTCAAAAAAACATGGAAGCCATCACAGAACTCGGGTGGACAACACTGAAACACCCGCCTTAGGGTCCTGACATGGCTCCATGTGAGTATCATCTCTTTGGGAAACTGAAAGACTCTCTTCGTGGAACAAGGTTTGAAGATGACGACTCCCTTGTGCACGCTGCCAAAGAGTGGCTCCAACAGGTTGGTCCAGAATTTTACCGTGCGGGTAAACAGGCGCTTGTTCCAAGATGGCGTAAGGCAGTTGAGAAGGATGGGAATTATGTGGAGAAATGTAAACATTGTTGCTAAAGGATGTATCTACACACTGTAAAACTTTTAAACATCTACAATAAAAGATTGATTTTTAAAAAAATAGTGCATTTCTTTTGGAGTGACCCTCGTAGTAGCAGTAATTGATGTAAGACTCTTGTCTTATATAGGCGTTACCGACCGCAGCGCCGTATTCTGCCTGTTTACATATCCCTGTATTTGAATAGGCATGCCTAGACCACTTTCTTCGGCGCTTCTGTGTAGTTAATTTGACTAGCGCGGAGAGCTACGTCAAAGCAGGCTTCGTACTGAAGACGACTACAGTCACAATAGCAAACACGTACGGCGAGAGGTTGTTACGAGCGTCTGGAAGAGACCGTCTAAAAGGGAGACAGCAGCGACATCGTCGCTGGCAGAACGCTGCCCCCTTCCTCAAAAGAGCATAAGGACGTCTGGCGGAGACAGTTGGCGAGTGCTCATACTGTAGACAAGCGAGCGTGGCGCGGCGCGGCGGTGTAACGCCTCGCCCGGGCTACGGGTCTGCACTTGTCGTTGCGGTACCTGCTGGCGTCCCTGATCTTTAGCCGCCGCTCTCCTTTCTCCCTGCCGCGCGGCATCCTGCGGGGACAATAGCCTACGTCGCGGGCCATTCTGCCGGCCAGGCCGCCTCCAGGAACATGTAAGGCTCTTCTAATGAACAACGCGCTAGATCGTTAGAAACGGAGTGCTCAGTCTGATGGACGCTGAGGAGGAGGGAAGGGGAGGGGGGGGGGGGGGAAAGACTGGGAGACCGCGGGAGGGGGAGGATGTGTCTTCATCGATGGAATCAATCTAGCATTCATTTGTAGTTATTAAGAAAAAACATATATAACATACTAGAATTTCGGTTCTGCTCCTCTCCCATGAGCCTATTCTCGAAATCTGCGATCGCTCGCATCTTTGAGTGCCACGGTAATTTTTTTTCAAATAGTTCAAATGGCTTTGAGCACTATCTGAGGTCATCAGTCCCCTAGAACTTAGAACTACTTAAACCTAACTAACCGAAGGACATCACACGCATCAATGCCCGAGGCAGGATTCGAACCTGCGACCGTAGCGGTCGCGCGGTTCCAGACTGAAGCGCCCAGAACCGCTCGGCCACAGCGGCAGGCTATTTTTTTCTCTAATAAAGATAACTCTTACGTCTTTTAGCTTTACGTTCCATACACAAATACATATATCAAATAAATTACTTCTTTCCTCTTACCAACACTTTATAAATACTCGTAAATATAAAACGACACATACACTGATCAGCCAAAACGTTATGACTACTGCCCACTGCGACGCTGACAGCCGCCTGGTGGCTCTGAGAGCACGTGACGTGTAGCAAAAGTGTGTAAGCGGAGCAGACCCGGAGGGGAGATCACCCCAACGAAGATATGAGCTGCAAACGGCGAAATCCATTGAAATAAGCGACTTTGACAAAGTGCAGATTATAATTACGCAGAGCCTGTGAACGAGTATCTCGAAAACGGCCAAGCTGGTCGAATGTTCACACGCTACTGTCTTGAGCATCTACGAAAAGAGTTTGCAGGACAGTGAACCTACCACTAGCCGCAAGGTTGTTGGATGTAGACGACACTTCCCAGACCGTGGGGTTCGGAGGCTTGTCTCCTCTGTAAAGTAGCAAAGATGATCTGTGGCTTCTCTGCCTACAGAGGACAATGATGTTGCACGCACAAGTGTTGCGGAGCACATCGTACATTGTTGAACATGGAACTCCGCAGCAGACCTCCCCTATGCGTCACATGTTGATCCGATGACATCGTCAGTTACGACGACAGTGGGCATAGGACCATCGGGATTCGACTATCGATCAATGGAAATGTGTCAGCCCTTCGAGTGAATCACAGTTTTGCTACACTAGGTCGATAGTTGTACCCACAAACATCATCATCGAGGTGAAGGCGGCTCGGGGCGTGCAGCACTCAACGGACGTAGGGTGGTCGAAACAATATTGTGCTATGCCAGACATTATTCTGCGCTTGCTTGGGACCTGTGTTTGTAATCGAAGACACGCTGACAGCTGCGAACCACCTGCATCCCTTTTGTGCTTGATATCTTCACCAACAGTGATGTCTTCTTCCAACAATATAACTGTCATATCACGGAGCCAGAACCGTGCAGTGGTTGGAGGACCATTTTAGTGAACTCACGTTGATGTCTCGGCGATCACGTTCCTCTGACTTATATCCTATGGAAACCATCGGTTCCGCTATCGGGCATCATCTTCACGTACGGTAATCAGTCGCCCATTATTTATGCGAATTGCATGACCTGTGCTTAGACATCTAATGCCACATACCTCCACAAACCTACCAACAAACTTTCAGATCCCTGATACGCAGAATCAGTTATGTATTACGTTCCAGAGACGGACAAACAAGCTGTTAAGCAGCTGGTCATAATTTTATGGCTCATTAGTGTATACAGGGTTTAATGGGGATAAGTGCACGTATTTCTATTGGTGATTGAGGACGTTGTACGGAACACCTGTACATCAGTATTTCCTTCATTTGCAGACTGGTAATTATATCCATTAAGAGTAGTATGTTTTTAGGTTGGTTAGTACCTCCAAGTGTGCATGGCAGAAACGAGGCATTAATGCCTATTTTTCCCTGGGTGGCAGGTCATTTGTTGAAGTAAGGACACGTGGACTTAGAGCAGTTACTGAATACTGACAGGCACTGTCCTACTTAGTGGTGCAGTTACAGCCATGCAGGAAACATCAGGTTGCAAAATTTGTGATGCGTTTGTGGGAAGATTGTTCGATGCGGAACAAAAACATGCAACACACTGATGTGTCCGCATATAAAGGTGCCATATATAAAAATATCTGCGCTCATACCCGTCACACCTGTGTAAGTTTCTTAACTTAAAAATATTTTAATATGCCATGGCTACACACAATTTATTATTATATTCGCATCTCTCGTCACAGCATTTCCCAATAGTCATAATAAATGAACAACTAAGGTTAACTTCACTTCCGGTTTAGTAATCTAACAAGTGAGTCAAATCCAGCTTCGTGTGACGTACACACAAGGCAAGTAACAACACTCGTTTTTGTTTGCTCTTTACAAGCACAAGTGGAACAGAGATAGCAACAATGCTACGTGTATCTGTTTTTCCTTTTGGGACAGTAGTGACGTCTAAGATTTACTCTTGATTCATTTCTCCTTCTGATATACGTAGTTTGTGGATATCTACTACACCTTTAACTTTCTCCTTAAAGTGGTGCCATATTCTAGGAATTGACGTGTTTTTGTAAGCACCATTCTCAGTTCTGCAATAGATCTTCTCCTTCGCATTGTAATTTGTATTCATCTTGTATATTGTTTGAGCATACAATGCTCTGATATATATTCAGCAAGATGAAAAACTGCGTAAGAAACAAACGGTCGGTTATTCTTGTACCAGAATATTCCTGTTTAAGACATCTATACGAGACTGTAGAATGAAATCTCTTCAGGTTTATCCGCTTTGCCACTGTCAGCGTCTACACTGTTGTCATTATGCATGTGGGATACCATTAATATATTCTTTCCTACTAGAATTGACATCGTCAAGTATGTGGAGAACGCTATATTTATTTTCAATGTGAAATTTATTTTTCTAGATCGCATATTCATAAAATGATACAGCTGGTTTTGATTGCTCTAGTAATCATCGTCTGATCGTTAAACTATCGTCACAGTGACCAATACGTCATATGTGGTATGATCATGTTCCGAGTTATTAAAAGTAAGAATTTTTCATGCCTCAGTATTTCAGTATACTACCGGTGGCGACTTACTCGCTGTAGCGCCATTTTGGTTCAGCACTATGGGACTTAACATCTGAGGTCATCAGTCCCCTAGAACTTAGAACTACTTAAACCTAACTAACCTAAGAACATCACACACATCCATGCCCGAGGCAGGATTCGAACCTGCGACCGTAGCGGTCGCGGGGTTCCAGATTGAAGCGCCTAGAACCGCTCGGCCACTCCGGCCGGCAGCGCCATTTTAATGATCTGAAGATGATTACTTGAGCAATCGAGATCGGTCATATCATTTTATAAATCTGCGGACCAGACAAATAAGTTATTAATTCTTTTTCTGTTTCCTGTTTGGAACTTATGACGAAAGGAGGCAATTGTTACCTGGGTTCTCTACAAATGCAAAATTGCTGCTGTTTACTGGCCTACCTTTTAAGCACTGCGCCACATCGCACGGTTTTCTGTTGGCCACTGCACAGTGTATTCATCTAAGAACGCCAAGTGCCGAGTGCATACCGTCTTGGTTGAAATGTCGGCTCTCGGGATTTACTAGGGCCTTTCAGCGTTGCGCACAGACACACAATGGCAACCGTCTGTTACATTATGTTTCTGTGTTGCCTGACGAACGTTGTGTGTTCCAAACTTTAATTGTGTTGCACAGTGTAGCAGAAGTGAGTACGCGTCTACTAATATATATATATATATATATATATATATATATATATATATATATATTCCACAAAGAGAAATGTTAGCGAGATGCAGAGAAATCAGGCTTAGGGGGGTATGTGTGTGTGAAATCTTATGGGACTTAACTGCTAAGGTCATCAGTCCCTAAGCTTACACACTACTTAACCTAAATTATCCTAAGGACAAACACACATACCCATGCCCGAGGGAGGACTCGAACCTCCGCCGGGACCAGCCGCACAGTCCATGACTGCAGCGCCGGAGACCGCTCGGCTAATCCCGCGCGGCTTAGTGGGGGATGCGTCCTTTTTTTTTCCTTTTGAAGTAAGTGTACTGCTTCCGAGACTTTAACTAGGGAACTGATTTAGGATACATACCTTTTTCAGAATACTAAAGCACGATTTTGTATATGTCGTGGTCCTGGCGGAGGTTCGAGTCCTCCCTCGGGCATGGGTGTGTGTGTTTGTCCTTAGGATAATTTAGGTTAAGTAGTGTGTAAGTTTAGGGACTAATGACCTTAGCAGTTAAGTCCCATAAGATTTCACACACATTTGAACATTTTTTTGTATATGTCGTGAAAGCAATTCGTCCAAGAACTGTTAAGACCAATATCAATATGAGAGTCTGTTTTCCAGATTGGCGATCACCTTTCGGTTTTTCATTACTGGTGATTCATACAGAAGTTTGATGTAGGTCCTACCCCTTAAAAGTGCACTTTTCATCAGTATGTTTCTTAGTACCGGACGCTTGCGACAATTTGTTGAATTCATAAAGACAGTTTAAAGTAACAATGAAAATTTTATGCTACTATCTCACCGTGCATTGAGAGAATTATGAAATTCATAAAAGGCATTCGCATACGACGAGGGTTATGGGTCGTGAATAGTAATTTAGGAATACAAAGACAGTAATTAAAAATGCGGACTGAGCCGTGCGTGGCTCGCGTTTATCCCGTTTATTGTTTGTCGTCTTCTATTACGGTACTGTCTCCTCGTTTTCTTATTCCATTTACTGGCGTTACTACCTTCCTGCGTATTTGCCCGCGAGCGGCAGCAGCACATATCGGTAAGTGCACCGTCGTACCATCTCTGGAACGACCGATAGTATTCCCAGGTCTTAGTGTGTCTGGCAGTGAGTTCGGGACGGACCAGCAGTGTAGTCGGGACATAGTAGCAGTGAAGTCGTGGCGGGGGGCGGGGGGGGGGGGGGGGGGGGGAAGCGCCGACAGCCATTGCTCGCCGACCGCTGGCGACACACATGAACTGTCCGACGGAGGGGTTTGGAGCGGGACAACTGTTGGTTGGTCTTCTCATCGGCCGACGTATACTTGGTCCTTTCACCGTTTCCGGGCCTGGCAGTCGGTCGGTTGGCGTGGAGCAGCGAGGAATTCTCCGCGGGACGTAGTTTGGCCGGGGCCGCTGGCGGCCTCTACGGGGTGTCGGAGTGTGTGGGGCTGTTCCCGTTGCTACGAGGTCCGTGGCTCACCGACCCTAGACACGGAAGTTGAGTTTTGATTTAATCTACCAGCAAGTCAAGACTGTTCATATTGTGTCGTTTGGAGTTCGTTGTCAGCTGTAGGGATATTCCGTGGGTTCGCTGACTGTCGGCGGTTGGGTTGTCGTCGGATCGACAATGGTTGTACCGACTGCCTGTCTCACCTCAGGGAGCGTTAGTGTTTGAATTCCAGGCCGACCCTCGAACATCTGAGCGCCCTTGGGTGTACTGCCCATTTTTTTTATTTGTTCTTGTTGTTTGTACTTGTATGACTTCTAGCCGATTTCTTTTTTAGTTACGGTTGTTTTGTCCTAAAGGCGTAAGATTCCTTAGGACTTCTGCCTAATTTAAAGAACTGTTTCACGTAAGGCCTTTGGTATTTTAAAGGTTTTAATGTTGTTGAATTTTAAGTTATTGGCATTCAGGCATTTTTAAATTAAGTCCTAAAGATTAAAGCTGTGTGTTTAAAAAAAGTTTTTTTTGAGCTCCGGTAATCTTTGATCAAATAATAAAGTTATATGTTCGAGTGTAACTGACAGCTCCTTATTTTGGCCCCTTTCCACAATTTAAACTACCTGTCCTCTCCTGCAGGTTAAGCTGGGCATCTCAAGGACACTTGACGGATTGCTCCCGACGAAGATGGAAACACAGATGATGAAACTTAAAGAAAGTTGAGAAGTCTTTAGAATTTTTAGAATACGCTTATGGGTCAACGTGAACAAATACAATGTATTGTAAATGCGTAGATAAGAAGACCCTTCATTATATGATTGAACGATTGTAGAAGCAGTTACCTGCATAAAATAAGTAGGAGTAGGCGTCCGGACGGATCTGAAGTGGAACGCGCACACAAAATTAATCGCGGGCAAAGCAGATACCTGACAGATTCATTGGAAAATCCTGAGAAAATGTAGTTCGTCGACAAAGGAAGTAGCTTACAAAACACTCGTTCGAGCAATATTTGAATTTTGCTCGTCAGTATGAGATCCGTACCGTACAGGACTGATAGAGGAAACGGAGAACATCCAAAGTGCAGTGCGTTTTGTTACAGGTTCATTTAGTAAGCGCGAAAGCGTCATGAAGAAGCTCATTCAACTCCAGTGGCAACACCGCAAGATGACGGACTGCATCACAGTATGCTCTACTGTTAAAGTTCCGAGAGCGTAGGTTCCTAGAAGAGTCAACCAATGTATTGGTTCCTACTACCGTACCTCGCGAAAAAGACCGTCAAAATAAAGTTAGAGAGAGTCAGGACCATGCGGAGCCTTCCAAGCAATCGTTCTTCCAGCGAACCATATGCGACTGGAACATGGAAAGGGGACACTGACACTGGTACACAAATTGTCGTCCACCACACACTGTTAAACACCATGCGGACCGTAGGTGTACCAGGACGCTAGCAGCGGTTTCTTGTTTTCAGGTTGCTCTCTATGAGTGAAGTACATTACTTTCTGTGTCCCATAGCTCTGTCCGTTGGTGGACGTATCATAAAAAGTTAATGATTCTCTCATTTAACCGTTTCCACATTTCTGTAGAGTACAAAGAAAATGATTGCCTCTGCGGCCACACTTCGTCTTTCAAACTGAAGCGAGGGAATGTTGTTTCACAGCTCAGGTTACGTGACTTGCCACTGCACAGCTGTCAGCGTGAGAAACAGGAATCAAGGCTGGGAGTAAGACGGAAGTACACTACTGGCCATTAAAATTGCTACACCAAGAAGAAATGCAGATGATAAACGGATAATCATTAGACAAATATATTATGCCAGAACTGACATGTGATTACATTTTCACACAATTTGGGTGCATACATCCTGAGAAATCAGTACCCAGAACAACCACCTCTGGCCGTAATAACGGCCTTGATACGGCTGTAGCCTATCGCGGATGGCGTGTACAGGTACAGCTGTCCATGCAGCTTCAACACGATACCACAGTTCATCAAGAGTAGTGACTGGCATATTGTGACGAGCCAGTTGCTCGGCCACCATTGACCAGACGTTTTCAGTTGGTGAGAGATCTGGAGAATGTTCTGGCCAGGGCAGCAGTCGAACATTTTCTGTATCCAGAAAGGCCCGTACAGGACCTGCAACATGCGGTCGTGCATTATCCTGCCGAAATGTAGTAGGGTTTCGTAGGGATCGAATTAAGGGTAGAGCCATGGGTCGTAACAAATCTGAAATGTAACGTCCAATGTTCAAAGTGCCGCCAATGCGAACAAGAGGTGACCGAGACGTGTAACCAATGGCACCCCTTACCATCGCGCCGGGTCATACACCAGTATGGCGATGACGAATACACGCTTCCAATGTGCGTTCACCGCGATGTCGCCAAACACGGATGTGACCATCATGATGCTGTAAACAGAATCTGGATTCATCCGAAGTAATGACGTTTTGCCATTCGTGCACACAGGTTCGTCGTCGAGTACACCATCGCAGGTGCTCCTGTCTGTAATGCAGCGTCAAAGGTAACTGCAGCCACGGCCTCCGACCTGATAGTCCATGATGCTGCAAACGTCGTCGAACTGCTCGTACGGATGGTTGTTTTGCAAACGTCCCCATCTGTTGACTCAGGGATCGAGACGTGGTTGCACGATCCGTTACAGCCATGCGGATAAGATGTTTGTCATCTCGACTGTTCGTGATACGGGGCCGTTGGGATCCAGCAGGGCGTTCCATATTACCCTCCTGAACCCACCGATTCCATATTCTGCTAACAGACATTGGATCTCGACCAGCGCGAGCAGCAATGTCGCGTTACGATAAACCGCAATCGCGATAGGCTACAATCCGACCTTTATCAAAGTCGGAAATATGATGGTACGCATTTCTCCTCCTTACACGAGGCATCACAACAACGTTTCACCAGGCAACGCCGGTCAACTGCTGTTTGTGTATGAGAAATCGGTTGGAAACTTGCCTCATGTCAGCACGTTGTAGGTGTCGTCACCGGCGCCAAGCTTGTGTGAATGCTCTGAAAAGCTAATAATTTTCATATCACAGCATCTTCTTCCTGTCGGTTAAATTTCGCGTCTGTAGCACGTCATCTTCGTGGTGTAGCAATTTTAATGGCCGGTAGTGTATTTAGAGAATATTCTAAATATGTACGAGCCCTGCTGCAGCTCAACAGCAACACTTTTGCCATTCCTTGGCAACTAGCTGCAGTACCTTGCTCCAGCCGCAATATTGACCGGCCATATTGCGACATAGCCACATACTGTAGCCCTATCGAAAGCAACGCTATTGCAGCCACACATTGCCATAAAATAAGCGCCGCGTGAACGCAGTTTACAGCCAGCTGGTTGCCCAGAAGGCCGCTATAAAGGCTCGTGTTGAGTCAGTTCGGGCCAGCCACCTGGGAACTCCACGGAAGTGACGCAACCCTGGCATTCCAGGCGTGCACAGTAATAACCAGCTCAGCCGGACACGCGCTGCTGCCGCGGTCACCTCGTTAGGGCTTTGGTGGCTGAGTAGGGCGTGGGGGAGGGCAGTGACTCACACAGGTGTTCCAGTCACATACCGCGGTGAATTCACATGCTACTAAACCATACGAACATTTAGCCTCTAGAGAGTTTAGGGCTGTTATCAACAATAGCCTGCAGTCCAAGAACATGTAAAAAGTGAGTAGGAGGGTCACACAGTCTGTCTTCAGGTGCTTCCCATTTTAAATCAAATGAAATAGATACACTCTAAGGCAAAAAAAGACGCACCACGAAGAAATTATCAGAATAGGCCGGACATCAGTAGATGTACGTTTACAAACAAACAAATATTTACAATTTCAGGAAAATTAGATGACTTATTCAAGACAAAGAGGTTCATAAACTGATCTAGTCTGTAACGCGTTGATCCATCTCTGGCCCTTATGCAAGCAGTTATTCGCCTCGGCATTGAAAGATAGGGTTGTTGGATGTCTTCCTGAGATATGTTGTTGATATTGTTGTTGTGGTCTTCAGTCCTGAGACTGGTTTGATGCAGCTCTCCATGCTACTCTATCCTGTCCAAGCTTCTTCATCTCCCAGTACCTACTGCAACCTACATCTTTCTGAATCTGCTTAGTGTATCCATCTCTTGGCCTCCCGCCGGCCGCGGTGGTCTCGCGGTTAAGGCGCTCAGTCCGGAACCGCGCAACTGCTACGGTCGCAGGTTCGAATGCTGCCTCGGGCATGGATGTGTGTGATGTCCTTAGGTTAGTTAGGTTTAAGTAGTTCTAAGTTCTAGGGGACTGATGACCACAGCTGTTAAGTCCCATAGTGCTCAGAGCCATTTGAACCATTTCTTGGCCTCCCGCCACGATTTTTACCCCCCACGCTGTCCTCCAATACTAAACCGGTGATCCCTTGATGCCTCAGAACATATCCTACCAACCGATCCCTTCTTCTACTCAAATTGTGCCACAAACTCCTCTTCTCCCCAGTTCTATTCAATACCTCCTCACTAGTTATGTGATCTACCCATCTAATCTTCAGCATTCTTCTGTAACACCACATTTCGAAAGCTTCTATTCTCTTCTTGTCCAAACTATTTATCGTCCACGTTTCACTTCCATACATGGCTACACTCCATACAAATACTTTCAGGAACGACTTCCTTACACTTAAATCTATACTCGATGTTAACAAATTTCTGTTCTTCAGAAACGCTTTCCTTGCCACTGCCAGTCTACATTTCATATCCTCTCTACTTCGACCATCATCAGTTTTTTGCTCCCCAAATAGCCAAACTCATTTACTACGCTAAGTGACTCATTTCCTAATCTAATACTCTCAGGAACATCCGATTTAATTCGACTACATTCCACTATCCTCGTTTTGCTTTTGTTGATGTTCATCTTATATCCTCCTTTCAAGATACTGTCCATTCCGTTCAACTGCTCTTCCAAGTCCTTTGCTGTCTCTGACGGAATTACAGTGTCGTCGGCGAACCTCAAAGTTTTCATTTCTTCCCCATGGATTTTTATACCGACTCCGAATTTTTCTTTTGTTTCCTTTACTGCTTGCTCAATATACAGATTGAACAACATCGGGGAGAGGCTACAGCCCTGTCTTACTCCCTTCCCAACCACTGCTTCCCTTTCATGTCCCTCGATTCTGATAACTGCCATCTGGTTTCTGTACAAATTTCGCTCCCTGTATTTTACCCCTGCCATCTTCAGAATTTGAAAGAGAGTATTCCAGTCATCATTGTCAAAAGCTTTCTCTAAGTATACAAATGCTAGAAACGTAGGTTTGCCTTTCCTTAATCTATCTTCTAAGATAAGTCGTAGCGTCAGTATTGCCTCACGTGTTCCAGTATTTCTACGGAATCCAAACTGATCTTCCCCGAGGTCGGTTTCTACCAGTTTTTTCATTCGTCAGTAAAGAAGCCGTGACTTATTAAGCTGATAGTTCGGTAATTTCCACATCTGTCAACACCTGCTTTCTTTGTGATTGGAATTATTATATTCTTCTTGACGTCTTGGGGTATTTCGCCTGTCTCATACATCTTCCTCACCAGATGGTAGAGTTTTGTCAGGGCTGGCTCTCCCAAGGCTGTCAGTAGTTCTAATGGAATGTTGTCTACCTGGGGCCTTGTTTCGACTTCCTGAGGGATATGGTGCCAAATTCTGCCCAGTTGGTGCGTTAGACCGTCGTTATCCCCAGCTGGTTGAAGGACCCTGCCCATAATGCTTCAAACTTCCTCAATTGGGGGCGATATCCGTCGACCTTGCTGGCCAAAGGAGTTTTGGCAAGCGCCAAGACAAGAAGGAGAATCTATCGTCGTGTACACAAAGGGCATTACCTTGCTGAAACGTAAACCTAGGATGACTTGCCATGAAGGGTAGCAAAACGAGGCGTAGAATATCGTCGGCTTAGCGCTGTGCTGCAAGGATGCTGCGCTGAATGACTACCAAAGGGGTTCTGCTATGAAATGAAATGAATGGTTGTCGAGTCCCATGGCGGGCGAAAGTCAGGTAGGTATCCCGCTGCTGTTGGGGCGTCTCCAGCCATGTCTTCTTCCTGGAATCTCATCGACTACAGTAGAAGTGTGTTCACTGACGAGTCGTGCTTCGAACTGAAACCCAACGACCAGCAAATACGGGTCTGGAGACGCCCCGGACAGTGGTAGGATACGAACTGGACTGTCGCCAGCCGTACAGTCCGATGACCAAGAGTGATGATCTGGGGTGCTATTTCTTTTCATAACAGGCTCCCTTTGGTTGTCATCCGCGACATTTATATAGCACGGCGGTACGTCGACAGTATTCTCAGGATAAAGCCCACCCGCTCAAGGCGAGGGTTTCTACTTCTTGTCTTCGTGCTCGCCATACTCGACCTTAAACGGCAAAGTCGCCGGATATCTCTCCAATTGGGAACGGTTGGAACATTAAGGGCAGGGCCCTCCAGCCAGCTCGGGAATTTGACGATCTAATGCACCAACTGCACATAATTTATCACCCTTTGGAGGACATGCAACAACTCTGTCAATCAATGCGAAGCCGAATAACTGATTGCACAAGGGCCAGAGGTGGACCAACGCGTTATTGACTTGTTCAATTTGTGATGCTCCCTTTCTCTCACATAATACATTCAATTTTTCTGAAAGCGTAATCAGTTTTTCGTCTGTATATGTACAGCACATTCGGATAATTCCTTCGTAGTGCGTCTTTTTCTTTCTTTTTTCGAGTATACAGGGGGTTTCAAAAAGAATGTACGTATTTCGAATGCATATATTTATTAAACTTTAAGGCATACGAATATGAAACTTTACACACATATTTACGAACCTTTCAAGTTCAGATTACAGATATTCAACATGTCCTCCATCAGCGACACGAACAATATCACATCGATACCCAAATTGTACATCTGCATCTACATCCGTACTCCGCAAGCCACCTGACGGTGCGTGACGGAGGTTACCTTGAGTACCTCTATCGGTTCTCCCTTCTATTCCGTATTGTTCGTGGAAAGAAAGATTGTCGGTATGCCTCTGTGTGGGCTCTAATCTCTCTGATTTTATCCTCATGGTGTCTTCGCGAGACATACGTAGGAGGGAGCAATATACTGCTAGACTCCTCGGTGAAGGTATGGTCTCGAAACTTCAACAGAAGCCCGTACCGAGCTACTGAGCGTCTCTCCTGCAGAGTCTTCCACTGGAGTTTATCTATCATCTCCGTAAAGATTTCGCGATTACTAAATGATCCTGCGTCGGATCTTCTCTATCTCTTCTATCATCCTTATCTGGTACGGATCCCACACCAGTGACCAGTATTCAAGCAGTGGGCGAACAAGTATACTGTAACCTACTTCCTTTGTTTTCGGATTGCATTTCCTTAGGGTTCTTCCAATGAATCTCAGTCTGGCATCTGCTTTACCCACGATTAATTTTATATGGTCATTCCATTTTAAATCACTCCTAATGCCTACTCCCAGATAATTTATGGAATGAACTGTTTCCAGTTGCTGACCTGCTATATTGTAGCTAAATGATAAAGGATCATTCTTTCTATGTTTTCGCAGCACATTACACTTGTCTTCATTGAGATTCAATTGCCATTCCCTGCAGCATGCGTCAATTCGCTGCAGAGCCTCCTGCATTTCAGTACAATTGTCCATTGTTACAACTTCTCGATGTACTACAGCATTATCCGCAAAAAGCCTCAGTGAACTTCCGATGTTACCCACAAGGTCATTTATATATATTGTGAATAGCAACAGTCCTACGACACTCCCCTGCGGCACACCTGAAATCACTCTTACTTCGGGCATGCTGCGCTCTGTTATCTGGGAACTCTTCAATACAATCACACAATTGGTCTGATAGTCCATATCCTCTTTGTTCATTAAACGACTGTGGGGAACTGTATCAAACGCCTTGCGGAAGTCAAGAAACACGGCATGTACCTGGGAACCCGTGTCTATGGCCCTCTGAGTCTCGTGGACGAATAGAGCGATCTGAGTTTCACACGATCGTCTTTTTCGAAACCCATGCTGATTCCTACAGAGTAGATTTCTAGTTTCCAGAAATGTCATTGTACTCGAACATAATATGTGTTCCAAAATTCTACAACATACTCGGACAAGCATGTCCTTCGTCACTGATGCTATGGCATTACGGATCCGGTTCTTCAACTCTTCCAGGTTCAGTGGGAGTGCTGATACATAAACTTGTCTTTAACGTAATCCCACAGGAAGGAGTCAGAGGGTGTCAAATCCGGTGACCGTGGAGCCCAGCTGAGACACGCTAAGTCGGCAGCTCTTTGACGACCAATCCAGCGTTTCGGTAGAGTTTCGTTCAGATATTCACGCACTTGGAGACTCCAGTGAGGGAGACCCCCTTCTTGAAAAATGAAGTTGTGTCCTGACATAGGTGGGAGAGGGAAAAAAGGGGTTGCTGGTCAGTCTGCGCTCCCGAGCGGTACAGAGCAGAAGGCAGACGGACAATTCACAGTGAAGGCATTTCATTGTTTTCTTCTATCTGAGCCAACACTGGTACAGGCATTTACTAGAAATACAGGTGGTGAGTCTCGGTAGGGAACTCGTTGTGGAGACTCATGGGCAAATAGGGTTTTGATATAGTTGTTTATTCCAGACAGTACTAACTAATACACTGGAGGCTAATTCTAGGGTTAGAAAAAGCATGAATAACACTGTTACTACAGAAGCCACTGCAGAAGTCCCAGAAGTGGACGCTAACCACAGTAGCAAACACTAGCAGCATCTGAAGGCAACAAGTTGGTTGCAAAACAAAACATACTGAAAGTGACACTGTTCACTGAGGCACTCCAAGTAAGACAGAGAGCAGACTTACGCGGAGCTGGACCGAGGCTGGAGTCGACGGACGCGGATTCGGCGCCCAGATCGTCTGACTGAGAACTCTGCCAAAATGCGGAATCTAGGGGATTTAAAGAGTCGCGTGGGGGCACTGTTTTTCCCACTTAAAGCCACCCAGCCATTCCTGTAGGTCTCTTACAGGTGCCTGCCAATCGCGGTTTAGTTAGGTCCCCTCTACTGCTCCTAAGGCGGGGATGTTAATGCAGTTGCATTGACTAAGTCCGTATTTGGTATCAACATTGTTCAGCTGAAAGCTAAACGTAACTGCTCTGCCAAATAAGGCTTGCAACATTATTGTTAAACGTCATTTAGCCCCGCGCGTCGGGCTCCCCGGAGTAGGGGCTGCTAGGTCAACAGTTTTCACTCCCTTTCTAACCCTTGTGAGCCTACTGACGTTGCTGTTCTCAGGGGTGGTATCAAGCTGGCCTTATACACTAGTACGTGCCTGTTGGCTACAAAGTTCTACTGTGGCAACCTATCACAGCGTCTGGACGACATATGAAGTCACATGTTAATTCCTTGAAGAGTAACTAAGTCCCTGGGACCGCGTCTGGGGGCGTCTGCATTTTCGCAAGGCTCTCCCCTTACGGTTTACTTCATGTAACAATATCTCTCCTAGTTTCGTCTGCCCCCCTCAGCATCGTCTCTGCTTCAGCGCCTTGGAACGTGTGTCCTCCTTTCTCACAGCTTCAAGATAACACTACAATTGTAAGGACTAATCAATATATTACAGTTGTCTTCGTGTAGACGCTGAAACAACCAGTTTTGTAACATAGCGAGATGCTGCTGACCGCTAACCGTGTTTCCATCGAACATAAAATGGCTCTGAGCACTATGGGACAACATCTACGGTCATCAGTCCTGTAGAACTTAGAACTACTTAAAACTAACTAACCTAAGGACAGCACACAACACCCAGTCATCACGAGACAGGGAAAATCCCTGACCCCGCCGGGAATCGAACCCGGGAACCCGGGCGTGAGAAGCGAGAACGCTACCGCACGACCACGAGCTGTGGACTTCCATCAAACAAGAATGGGCCGTAAACAGATGATCGGGATATCGCACAAAACACATTGACTTTGTGCGAATCTCCTACACGTTCAATGGCTGCATGTCGGTTCTGTAGGCCCCAAATTCGAACATTGTGTTTGTTTACCTGACCACTAACATGGAAAGTCGCTTATCACTGAACACAATCCGTTGTGTGAAAGAGTTATCATGGTAAATTGCATTAAGAATCTTGTTACAAAATGCCATACGTTAGCGTGTGTCATCAGGACGCAAAGCTTGTAACAGCTGTAACTTGTACGGATTCATAACCAACCGACGTCTCAAAACACGCCAGATTGTTGTTCTAGGCAGTTGTAACTCCCTACTGACACGACGTGTTGATTTTGAAGGACTTCATTCGAAAGTAGTTTGAATTCGCTCAACATTTTCTTCAGGAACACGAGGGCGGCCAGTCTTCTTTCCTGTACGTACACATCCTGTATCTGGAAACTGTCGTTACCATCTGCGAATGTTCCACGCATTCGGAGGATCAATTTCGTACCTCAACCTGAAACGTCTTTGCACTGTAATGACGGAATTGCACTTCGCAAACTCGAGAACACAAAATGATTTCTAC
Source organism: Schistocerca piceifrons (assembly GCF_021461385.2). NCBI lineage: Eukaryota > Metazoa > Arthropoda > Insecta > Orthoptera > Acrididae > Schistocerca > Schistocerca piceifrons. The sequence continues at coordinate 84,455,254 of NC_060144.1, forward strand.
TGCGGAGTAACCATTTTAAACATATGACAGTTACCAAGCAAAACAGAAGACAACTGACATCTAGCGGCTATTAATATAAACTAGACTATGTATTCATTTCTCCAATAGCCGAGCCGAGGCGCAGCGATCGATTCTTTGGACAAAATAGTACTTTGTAACACGCATATTCTTTTTGAAACGCCCTGTGTATTTCTTTGGAGACAGACTGCGTGCCCCAGTGGTTGGCGTCGCACTGCTGTTGCAATGAGTCGACTTCTGTTGTAAACGAGTCAGCCCCTAACGACGTTGCGGAAATTACGGGAAACACTGTGCCGAGTTTGGCTTCACAAAACTCTCGATAAATTACTTCCGCTACCCCGTATTCATATCGGCCCGCGGTGAGCCTAATCGCGGCACGCGTGTCATAATTAGGTAACTTCTGCAGCGCAAGGATACGCATTTAATTAACCCCGCCGTAATGTAGGACTAATATAATCAACGAGGCAATCAGATTCTATAGCGGACGAGATTAACTATGCAAATATTGAGTCAAGGCAGAACATAATCGTCCTCGACAAATTCAAATAACCCTTCCTAAATACTTTCGCAGTAGTTTGACTGCTCTTTTAACCACAAGGCTGAAAATAGCAATGCAGTTTGCTAGCAATGACACTCAGCAAAGTAAACAAAGAAATCAATCACTTCGCGTGGTAGGAATTAAATCCCACCCACAAGCGCAACCGTGGCAGTCGCTTCAGTCTTCATTTATACACACACTCTCTCACAGATATTATCATAAACATGTCAACAGCCAAACAACATATCTATTCCATAGGTGCATGTGTGGATAAGTTATAACGTAAACTTTCAATTGCTTTAATGAAGACAAGCGATTGTAAATCGTGTTACATTTTATAGCAAACGATTGTGATGTTCAGTTATTTTTAATTTAGTAACAGTTAGCACAGAGGAACAGAAACGTGAATTGGAAATTAAATGTCAGAGTGACATGGCTTTTAATTTTCATTCCATTAAATTAGTCTTTGCAGTGACACCGAGTGGTTCAGATTTATAGCGGTCACTTAAACCGTTACTTGGCTTACTGGACATAGTCGCAGCATTATCAGATTCGTAGTGTTGAGTCATATGCAGTTCCTTTCTCCGACCTAGCAGCTGCAAAACTCATCGTCCTCCTTACTTCTATTAAGGCCTCCTTGTGTGTCGCCCTAACGAATATCTTCAGAAGATAGCTAGCCCGTCTGAACTTCGTTAGCCGACATTTCATCACAGCGCAGAGACCTTGTCGCACGTCGGCAGCGTTTAGGTGCTGGAGAGTGATGCCTTTTTCGACAAGCAGCGCCCTTCGAGCTCCTCGGGCAACTGCACTAATGGCATTCCATTCGTCAGTGCTTGACCGCTGTATTCAAGACATACATGTCTGAACCCTCAGAGTTTTCCCTTTGAATCACATACTGACAGTGACTAACAATTTCGACACTCTAATTTTTGTATTAAAAATATACTAGCATTAAACCTGAATTCTTAGGAACAGAGACTGCAAAATTACTATCTCCTGATTAATTGTTATCAGAGGTTTTATATATATCTTAACCCAAAAAAACACAAAATGTCGGTAATTGTTCAGAGATATTTTATGAGTACAATTATATGTGTGATGTCTGTTGGTTGGCTCTCAGCACTATGGGACTTAACATCTGAGGTCATTAGTCCCCTAGAAATTAGAACTACTTAAACCCAACTAACCTAGAGACATCACACACATCCATGCCCGAGGCAGGATTCGAACCTGTGACCGTAGCGGTCACGCGGTTGCAGACTGAAGCGCCTAGAACCGCACGGCCACACCGGCCGGCGATGTCTGTTGTTTCGAACATATCCGAGAAGAGACACTAACGATTGTTGTATGTTCTTTCGGACATATCCGAAACAATAGACACCAACGATCGACTTAAATCAGAATTTCTGTGACGTTCACAGATATTTTATGAGTATTGAAGTGCCAAACAAAATGGTATAAGCATGTGTATTCCAATACAGGGATATGTAAACTGGCAGAATACAAGCGTCTGGCGCAGTTGTTAGATCGGTTACTGCCGCTACAATGGCAGGTTATCAAGATTTAAGTGAGTTTGATCGTGACGTTATAGTCGGCGTACGAGCGATGGGACACAGAATCTCCGGGGTAGCGATGAAATGGGGATTTTTCCGTACGACTATTTCACGAGTGTAAAGTGAATATCAGGAATCCGGTAAAACATCAAATCTCCGACATCGCTGCGGCCGGAAAAAGATACTGCAAGTGCGAGGCCAACGACGACTGAAGAGAATCGGCCAGCCGGGGTGACCGAGCGGTTCTAGGCGCTACAGTCTGGAACCGCGCGACCGCTACGGTCGCAGGTTCGAATCCTGTCTCGGACATGGATGTGTGTGATGTCCTTAGGTTAGTTAGGTTTAAGTAGTTCTAAGTTCTAGGGGACTGATGACCTCAGAAGTTAAGTCCCATAGTGCTCAGAGCCATTTGAACCATTTTTGAAGAGAATCGTTCAACGCGACAAAAGTGTAACCCTTCCGCAAATTGCTGCAGATAACAATGCTGGGCCATCAACAAGTGTCAGCGTGCGAACCATTCAACGAAACATCATCGATATGGGCTTTCGGAGGCGAAGGCACACTCGTGTACCCTTTGTGACTGCACGACACAAAGCTTTACGCCTCGCTTAGGCTTGTCAACACCGACACTGGACTGCTGATGACTGGAAACATGTTGCTTGGTCGGACGAGTTTCGTTTCAAATTTCATCGAGCAGATGGACGTGTATGAGTATGGAGACAAGCTGATGTATCCATGGACCCTGCATGTCAGCAGGGGACTGTTCAAGCTGGTGGAGGCGCTATAATGGTGTGGGGCGTGTGCAGTTGGAGTGATATGGGACCCCTGATATGTCTAGATACGACATGTGAGACGTACATAAGCACCTGATCACCTGCATGCATTCATGTCCATTGTCCATTCCGACGGACTTCGCCAGTTCCATCAGGACAATGCGACACACCACACGTCCAGAATTGCTAGAGAGTGGCTCCAGGAACAATCTTCTGAGTTTAAACACTTGCGCTTTCCACCAAACTCCACAGAGATGGACATTATTGAGCGTGTCTGGGATGCCTTGCAACGTGCTGTTCAGAAGAGATATCCACCCCCTCGTAATTACGCACAGCCCTGCAGGATTTATGGTGTCAGTTTCCTCCAGCACTACTTCAGACATAAGTCGAGTTCCTTCCACTTCGTGATGCGGCACTTCTGCATGCTCGCGGGGGCCTACACGATATTAAACAGGTGTATCAGTTTCTTTGGCTGTTAGTGTATGTGATGTCTGTTCTTTCGAATGTACCGAAAAGAACAGACATTAACGACCTATTTAAGAAGTTTTTGTATTCGTAACTTAAAGGAAATTTGACGTAGGTGCTTTGGGCGTTCAAATAGTTCGATAACAAATGATCGGGGTCACGTCAGCGGTGAGCGGCTCCTGGCAATTTCAGTCGAACGAGAAACGTGTCTGGATGGCCGAAACGGCCAAGGCGACCGTTCGCGAGATGTGGAAATCCAGGCTCGATTCCCAGGCCGGTCATGAATTCTCAAGTGCAGCTGTTGGATTATCTCCACGCCCAAGGCACCTAATACATACAATTTTTCTTTTAGTTATTTTGTGACTGTTTTGCTGTAAGGGACACGTGGTCTTCGGTGTATCGTTGGAGAATAATTCCACTTCGTTTGAGTTCTCGGACGCATTATGTTTGCATCCGTAACACATTGAAAACACCTACACGTCAGTGCAAATGTCGATGCTGCACGCCGCATCTCTGTTTCGAAACAAACGTGTTCCGTTCACTGGCTATTCTCGCTACTGACAACAGTAAGACCTGCATTAACCTTCGGCCTTTACGCTTATTATCAAAAGGTGGATCTGTGAGGGATCAGGCGAAATTTGAGACTAGGTTGAAGATTTCTTGCTAAGAAGCAGGCAACGCGTTATTTTGGTTCAAAATGGCTCTGAGCACAATGGGACTTAACATCTATGGTCATCAGTCCCCTAGAACTTAGAACTACTTAAACCTAACTAACCTAAGGACATCACACAACACCCAGTCATCACGAAGCAGAGAAAATTCCTGACCCCGCCGGGAATCGAACCCGGGAACCCGGGCACCGGATGCGAGAACGCTACCGCACGACCACGAACTGCAGACCGTTATTTTGGATGGAGAGTCCTTGATAGATGTAGAAGCGCCCCAGGGAAGTGTCCAGGATACTTATGGTTCATGCTGTATGTTACTGACCTTGTAGACAGCATTAATAGTAACCTCAGACTTTTCGCAGATGTTGCAGTTATTTGGAATGAAGTACTGTTTGAAAGAAGCGATAATAATATTCAGTCACATCTTGATAAGATTGTAATGGCTTCGAGGTGCTTTAGATATCCAGAAATTGTGCAGTTCATAAAAAGAAAAAGAACTATGATAACAGTGAGCCAGAACTGAAATCGGCCAGTTAAGTACAAGTATTTGTTGTTAACAGTTTGTACGGATGTGAAATGGAACGATGACATAGACTCAGTCGTGTATAAAGCAGGTGACAGAATGCAATGAGGAGACAAAAAGTCACGGGACAGCGATACGTACATATACAAATGGCGGTATTATCGCGTGAACAGAGTACAAAAGGGCAGCGCATTGGCGGAGCTGTCATAGTGACGTTATTCATGTGAAAAGGCTTTCTACGTGATTATGGCAACATGACGGGATTTAACAAACTTTGAATGCGGTACCGTAGTTGGAGCTATACACATAGAAGATACCATTTCGGATCGTTAGGGAATACAGTATTCCGAGACCCACAGTATCGAAAGTGTGCCGAGAATACCACATTTCAGGCATTACTTCTCAGCACAGACAACGCAGTGGCCGAAGGCCTTCACTTAACGACCGACAGCAGTGGCGTTTGCGCAGAGTTGTCCGTGCTGACAGATGAGCAACACTGCGTGAAACAGCCGCAGAAATCAATGTGGGGCGTACGACGAACGTATCCGTAGGGACAGTGCTGCGAAATTCGGCCTTGGTGAAACTGGCCAAAAATGTCAATTTTCGATTTATTTTTTATTTGTTAGTACAACTCATGGACAATAACTTCCCAGAGTTTCAATGTTGAAATCGCATCCGAAATGCCTGAAAATTAATTAAAAGTGTGGCGCGGCCTCCCTGCCACGCCCACGTTTTGAAGCAGCGCTACAACATCAGCTCAGTGAACAACGATCCTGTGTGTTACTTTCAACCAAACGCGTGCGGGATACATCTAGAAGGCCGTGATACTTACGCGTGGGTTTTGTAGATCATCTTTGACTCTGTTCCGTATCTTATAAACAAAAACAAACTAGCTGCATCGTTTATGACGAAGCAATTCTTTTCTTTTTTTTTCTTTGTGATACTGACGGAGATTTATACAAGTGTTGGATTCTTTCTTCATTCAGTTATGCCACGATCACAAATAGTGTATAAAAAACTGGATAAACTGCGTTACGAATAAGTTAGTGAATGGAAGACGTGAGAAATAAACGACAAACCAGCAATGAGGCTACGTCCAAAGTAAGAACATCTGCTGAAAATGTGAACTCGTCTCCTAGCAGCTCCGAGCGAAAAATTGGTCAGGTGAATGGTGCATACTATAGTGATGAATCTCGGTACACTCGATTTAGATTAATTGACCTTGAATTATACACTACAGCAGTGAAGTTTTCTTGTGTTTGTAAGACGTGTGGTAGTGATAACATTCAGATTATAGATGATGGTAAGGGAGTAGGCTTGGCAGCCAATCTGCATATTGTGTGCAAAAAATGCGATGCTGATAGCTCATTCAAAAGGATGAAGGTATTAGAAAGAATGGGCTTCAAGATAGGAAATTTTACTCAAGACATCCTGAGAAAAATAGATTTACAGCGCGTCTCTGCAGCTGAAAAGCCAGTTGAAGACCTGTTGAAGGAAAGAAGAGAGACAACAAGAAACCAGAAGAGAAACCTTGAAGGAAAAGACGACCCAGAGTACAAATGTGGTGCCTTCTGAAGAAGTGGCGTAAGGAAAAAAGTTAAGTTGAACTTTAAATTGCGTTTCCTGAAAAGTTTGTTTCTTAAAGTTTATCTACCTTCTCCTCAGATTCTATGAATGCTAAAAGTATGCCGGCCGAAGTGGCCGTGCGGTTAAAGGCGCTGCAGTCTGGATCCGCAAGACCGCTACTGTCGCAGGTTCGAATCCTGCCTCGGGCATGGATGTTTGTGATGTCCTTAGGTTAGTTAGGTTTAACTAGTTCTAAGTTCTAGGGGACTAATGACCTCAGCAGTTGAGTCCCATAGTGCTCAGCGCCATTTTGCAAAAAGTATGAAATTTTGTACACATATTTCTGTAAACCTAATAAACGTTGTCTCAAGAGCAAATTTTGAAAGTCTTATTGCAAGCTGAGATATGCGGCGAAGTGCTTGGAATTTTGTACTTGTGGAATTATAATTAAAAAATTATGAAAATTATCCTATTTGACCTTATTGAGATTACTCCTATTTGACCTTATTGAGATTACTCCTATTTGACCTTATTGAGATTACTTAGAAATCACTCGTGGGCCCACCCTGGAATATTTTGCATTTTGCATTTTTGGACTAACTGGGGACATTGAGCGGATACGAAGAAGAGCAAACAATTGGTCACAGGTTTTATTCGATTATCTTTCGGGCATGCATCCGGGATATTACGAGTATTAATTCGTGTTCCGTTATTTCGGCTTACAATCTCACAGCCATTCTGAAAGTTAGACGCTTGTTAGAATTTCAGCTCGCTTTACAGAATACTATGTGTCAGAGATAAGGTTATAGAACGAGAATGATTAGGTCTTTCTTAAACTTCTAGTTCTAACTAGCACAATGGATACACATTCCTTTGTACTTCTTTCCCTTCAGCATTTGTGCTGTGACTCTCTTAGATCGCGAAGCACGAATATCTATATTCTATCAGCAACAATACGTTCTCTTCAGACCACTCCATCGCCCGCACAACAACAACAAACGTAGACGAGCTAGTAGAGAAAGATTTCTGTATTACTAGCACCGAAATGGAGCGCTTACTTTGTTGGTTCGGTGAAAGAGCGACAGCCAGCGGAACACGAGAGAACGGACGCGAATGCGAGCAGAAGACGACCGGGTGCCGCGCGCCCAGCCTTTGCACCAGACAGCGCGGAGGGACGCCGGAGTCGTCAGAGGCTGCGGCGGCGCCGGCGCCGGCAATCTGGCAGCATGGATTTGCATAGGGCTGTGTGGTGATTGCGCCATCAGCCGGCCCTCATTTCCCCCGGGCGGATGATTGCCGAGCCGCCCACCTCTCGCCGCCATCACCAGCTGCCTCCCAGGTAGCCACCCTCGCTTTCTTCCGCCGAGGAAGCCACCCGACGCAATCTGCCAAAGAGGTAATTAAACCTCTGGCCAACGCTGTCGTCCAGATGTGACGTTTCACTCCCATAGAGAAATGAATAAAACAAAAACAAAAAATCTCTGCGGTTTTATTAAGGGGATAGACAAGCGTGACGCTTCATTTTGTAACTCATATTCACGAATTTTTAAAATAAAATAACAAATAAATTACAAAACTGGCTTTAAACCTTTATAGTACACCGTTAAGATCGTGGCATACTTTTGTACTCGACTTCGACGAACGCCCTTAGCAGAGTGCGTGGGCGGTCAGTGGGAGCTCTGAATACCACTGTCTTCAACCTAGAACAAAATTTTAAAAACGGCTTTGTAGCTGATGCCGTTGTCTAACTTAGAACGTAGGGATATTTAAAAAAAAAAATTTTTTTAATGGCGCCACTTTGAAATAAAAGTGTATTTTTTCGACAAAAATGTTGTTATAAAAGCGTGCACCAACTATCAAAGTTAAAATATAATGCAAAACTCCTGCGGGCTCCAGTAGAAAAAATGCCGACTCACCTGCGGGCTCCAGCAGAAAAAATGCCGATTCACAAGCTACAAAATGGTATTATGTAATTGCATGTATATTTCATAAGTTATGTACTGCTCCCGCCAACTTGAAAAGTGTTGTTTTGATAAAACAAGTGTTTATAGTTTCAACTTGTGTTTTTTTAGCATTGAAGTTGAATAAACCTTGAATTGCCAGCATCGGCACCGTCAGTTTGGCTTTTTTTCACCAATGTCGGTGCCGCTGCTGTTGATTTATTGGCCGCTCAACATACCGAGCGAGGTGGCGCAGTGGTTAGCACACTGGACTCGCATTCGGGAGGACGACGGTTCAATCCCATCTCTGGCCATCCTGATTTAGGTTTTCCGTGATTTCCCTAAATCGTTTCAGGCAAATGCCGGGATGGTTCCTTTGAAAGGGCACGGCCGATTTCCTTCCCAATCCTTCCCTAACCCGAGCTTGCGCTCCGTCTCTAATGACCTCGTTGTCGACGGGACGTTAAACACTAACCACCACCACCACCACCACCGCTCAACATCGTGATCATCAACGCCCGTACAAGTTCCAAATCTAACCATTTCGAGTCTCGGCACTTCCCGAATGAAGATGATGAGATGCAGAGGACAACACAGACACCCAGTCCCCGGGCGGAGAAAATCCCCAACCAGGTGAGAATCGAACCCGAGCCCCCGTGATCCAGAGGCAGCAGCGCTACCCACTGGACCACGAGCTGCGGACGCCGATGTCGAGCCGCTCTCATTTTGACGAAATGATATCGATTAACTGGCTTCCGATTACCAATCGAGACGTTTTTTGCACGATTGATCCGAAATGTGAAATGATTTGGGTGAAGATCACGGTTAAAGCAGGCTCAGACATGGTAATTGGATGTCTCTATAGGCCCCCTGGCTCAGCAGTTGTTGTGGCTGAGCACCTGAAGGATAATTTGGATAATATTTCGAGTAGATTTCCCCACCATGTTAAGGTTCTGAGTGGAGATTTTAATTTGCCAGATATAGACTGGGAGACTCAAACGTTCATAACGGGTGGCAGGGACAAAGAATCCAGTGAAATTTTTTTAAGTGCTTTATCTGAAAACTACCTTGAGCGGTTAAACAGAGAACCGACTCGTGGCGATAACATATTAGACCTTCTGGTGACAAACAGACCCGAACTATTTGAAACAGTTAACGCAGAACAGGGAATGAGCGATCATAAAGCGGTTACGGCATCGATGATTTCAGCCGTAAATAGAAATATTAAAAAAGGTAGGAAGATTTTTATGTGTACAAAAGTGACAAAAAGCAGATTACAGAGTACCTGACGGCTCAACACAAAAGTTTTGTCTCAAGTACAGATAGTGTTGAGGATCAGTGGACAAAGTTCAAAACAATCGTACAGTATGCGTTAGATGAGTATGTGCCAAGCAAGATCGTAAGAGATGGAAAAGAGCCACCGTGGTACAACAACCGAGTTAGAAAGCTGCTGCGGAAGCAAAGGGAACTTCACAGCAAGCATAAACATAGCCAAAGCCTTGCAGACAAACAAAAATTACGCGAAGCGAAATGTAGTGTGAGGAGGGCTATGCGAGAGGCGTTCAATGAATTCGAAAGTAAAGTTCTATGTACTGACTTGGCAGAAAATCCTAAGAAATTTTGGTCTTATGTCAAAGCGCTAGGTGGATCAAAACAAAATGTCCAGACACTCTGTGACCAAAATGGTACTGAAACAGAGGATGACAGACTAAAGGCCGAAATACTAAATGTCTTTTTCCAAAGCTGTTTCACAGAGGAAGACTGCACTGTAGTTCCTTCTCTAGATTGTCGCACAGATGACAAAATGGTAGATATCGAAATACACGAGAGAGGGATAGAGAAACAATTAAAATCGCTCAAAAGAGGAAAGGCCGCTGGACCTGATGGGATACCAGTTCGATTTTACACAGAGTACGCGAAGGAACTTGCCCCCCTTCTTGCAGCGGTGTACCGTAGGTCTCTAGAAGAGCGTAGCGTTCCAAAGGATTGGAAAAGGGCACAGGTCATCCCCGTTTTCAAGAAGGGACGTCGAACAGATATGCAGAACTATAGACCTATATCTCTAACGTCGATCAGTTGTAGAATTTTGGAACACGTATAATGACTTTTCTGGAGACTAGAAATCTACTCTGTAGGAATCAGCATGGGTTTCGAAAAAGACGGTCGTGTGAAACCCAGCTCGCGCTATTCGTCCACGAGACTCAGAGGGCGATAGACAAGGGTTGCCAGGTAGATGCCGTGTTTCTTAACTTCCGCAAGGCGTTCGATACAGTTCCCCACAGTCGTTTAATGAACAAAGTAAGAGCATATAGACTATCAGACCAGTTGTGTGATTGGATTGAGGAGTTCCTAGATAACAGAACGCAGCATGTCATTCTCAATGGAGAGAAGTCTTCCGAAGTAAGAGTGATTTCAGGTGTGCCGCAGGGGAGTGTCATAGGACCGTTGCTATTCACTATATACATAAATGACCTGGTGGATGACATCGGAAGTTCACTGAGGCTTTTTGCAGATGATGCTGTGGTGTATCGAGAGGTTGTAACAATGGAATGCAGGAGGATCTGCAGCGAATTGACGCATGGTGCAGGGAATGGCAATTGAATCTCAATGTAGACAAGTGTAATGTGCTGCGAATACATAGAAAGATAGATCCCTTATCATTTAGCTACAAAATAGCAGGTCGGCAACTGGAAGCAGTTAATTCCATAAATTATCTGGGAGTACGCATTAGGAGTGATTTAAAATGGAATGATCATATAAAGTTGATCGTCGGTAAAGCAGATGCCAGACTGAGATTCATTGCAAGAATCCTAAGGAAATGGAATCCGAAAACAAAGGAAGTAGGTTACAGTACGCTTGTTCGCCCACTGCTTGAATACTGCTCAGCAGTGTGGGATCCGTACCAGATAGGGTTGATAGAAGAGACAGAAAAGATCCAACGGAGAGCAGCGCGCTTCGTTACAGGATCATTTAGTAATCGCGAAGGCGTTACGGAGATGATAGATAAACTCCAGTGGAAGACTCTGCAGGAGAGACGCTCAGTAGCTCGGTACGGGCTTTTGTTAAAGTTTCGAGAACACCCCTTCACCGAAGAGTCAAGCAGTATATTGCTCCCTCCTACGTATATCTCGCGATGAGACCATGAGGATAAAATCAGAGAGATTAGAGCCCACACAGAAGCATACCGACAATCCTTCTTTCCACGTACAATACGAGACTGGAATAGAAGGGAGAACCGATAGAGGTACTCAGGGTACCCTCCGCCACACACCGTCAGGTGGCTTGCGGAGTATGGATGTAGATGTAGATGTAGATTGGGATTATTTATCTAACCTTTCCTACGTTTGCCATTTGCAAGCACTCGCGTTTTACTCCGTACGAAAAGCAAGGAGAATGACAAGGTTAACAGACGCGAGACAAGAACGTGCTTTCAGACTGTTTACCGTAACTGAATTACGATACGAAGAGGAATCTTGTTGAGGATAGTATATCAGATGATACTAATGCCCCGTGTTATACTACCCGAAATTAACAGGACCCATATTCCGTCTGCAACTATTATTATATTACATCTGTTGCATTCGAGAGCTCGGATGCGCTAAATCCCCATGCAGTAAATCAGGGTTTTAACATGTTTTAACATTTTTGGCGCACATTATATGAGTGAATCTTAATACTAGACTGTCTAAGAAAGATTTCAAGCCGAAAAAATTAGACTAAAATGATTTCTAGCGTGGTCTGCTCCCTTAATAAGATTTTCTGCCTCCTCAAACCCCTCATGTAGCGAAAAAATCTCACCCAAAGCTTCAAACTTCTACCTGAGAAGAAAGTGGTACCTCGCATTTAGTAGGGCGGTTCCATAAACAATGCCCCATGTTTTAATATATACAGGAAAACCTCCTTTCAGATGCTGCAAATTTGTTGTTTCTTCTGCATGTGTGCAAAATTTCAATCAAGTTCTACTGATGGCAGGGACATACTATACCATCTAAATGCTGTCTATGCAAGTCACTGGTTACAAGCAACGTGTTGCAGTTTAATTCTTGATTACCGAAAAACAAACCGTGTTGAATATCGGTAAATTCTTATGTGGCAGTGCATGGTAATGATGCAGCTGATAGCTGTACCGTAGGACAATGGGAAAAATTTTAAAGAGCCACGGAGCGCAGAAACTGAGCTATATGATCGGCCACTTTCGGAAATTCTTGTCGCAGCCACTACTCCCTGCATGATCAGTCGCATGACTTTCATTATTCCTCCAGAACGGCGCATCACAACTCGACCATTGGTTATTTGTTTTCTGGAAATTGTCTTAAATGATTAATTATGTCATTTTATGCTCCTAACATGCTGTTTTTCCACTTGAATTTCAGTATTCTTCTATAAAAACGGAAATGAAATTAAAATATTTTGAAAGTCCTGTAAAACGCTCCATTCGAGTCACGTGATGCCTGTGACGTCACTGGCTAGCTTGCCGCTCCTGGTGTCATAATGCTAATTGGCAGTGATGTCTTGTTTTGGAATTTACGTTTCGAAAAATGGGCTACAAATGGTATGTAGTACCATACTGTACAATTACGTCTATAAAAACTGTGGTGTCACCGCCAGACACCACACTTGCTAGGTGGTAGCCTTTAAATCGGCCGCGGTCCGTTAGTATACGTCGGACCAGCGTGTCGCCACTATCAGTGATTGCAGACCGAGCGCCGCCACACGGCAGGTCTAGAGAGACTTCCTAGCACTCGCCCCAGTTGTACAGCCGACTTTGCTAGCGATGCTTCACTGACAAAATACGCTCTCATTTGCCGAGACGATAGTTAGCATAGCCTTCAGCTACGTCATTTGCTACGACCTAGCAAGGCGCCATTACCAGTTACTATTGATGCTGTAAAACATGTACCGTCAAGAGCGATGTTCACCATTTACGGATTAAAGTTAAGTATTCCACAGCTACGTCCTTTTTTGCTAGTCTCATTTCCTTGACCTGTTCCAGACCTCACGCCAGCCTGCGTGAGCTAAAACGCGTGCCTTTCTGCTTCCTCTCATAGTGGGTTGCTCTCTTGCCAATCCACAACAAAAACCCCTGAAAAATAGTTTTTCAGTGTTCCAGAGAATGAGAAGGTGCGTAAAATGTGGTTCCGCTGTACTGGCGAATTGCCACCACGCACAAGTTCACTAACTTAATTAAAAATGTCTTGCAGTGTAAAGTTAACATTAATTTACCGCCGAGGTATGGTCTCCCACTCTTACAACAAAGGATAGCGTCCGTCAGCGAAATTAAACTGCTAGTGAAAATTGTCGTTTCACCCAACTACACGTAACTCAGTTGTTAGTGTGGTAGCAGCGCTTCCTCTATCAGCGTTTACAGAATTGCTTCTACTGTTACTTGAAATTTGTAATTGCGTTTTTCGTCACGAAATTGGTAAATTGTTTGCAGAAAAAGTACGCAAAAACCTCGTAACATCGGCTAACGCTCCTATAACACACATATAGCTTCGCCCTACTCCTAGTCTGTGACGTCAACAGAGCATCAATAAGTAAAAGAACTTTCTCGATAATGTGACCAGATCTTGATATTTAATGATTTTTAATCTTTAATTACATAAAAATAACAGATATTTTCTGAGAATATTGATCGTAAATGCTGTTTAAATATTATAATCAATCACAATCCGAAAAATATTTTTAAGATAGGAAAATAGCCCATTGATTCTGCAGCTGTCAGTAAGCATTGACACTCTTGAATATTCAAAGGTTTGCTCAAGATGGTTTCCACGAATTCTCTTTTTCAAATGGTTCAAATGGCTCTAAGCACAATGGGACTTAACATCTGAGGTCATCAGTTCCCTAGACTTAGAACTACTTAAACCTAACTAACCTAAGGACATCACATACATCCATGTCCGAGGCAGGATTCGAACCTGCGACTGTAGCAGCAGCGCGGTTCCGGACTGAAGTGACACAGCGGCTGGCTCTCTTTTGCAAAGAAAATCCATTTCATCTGAGCTGTTGGAGCAGTGGTGGGGTCGATAGAGAGGTCTTTCTGACAGGGATCCTTGTAGGTGATGAAACCTGTGTCCATCACTTTGACTCGGAAAAAAAACAGTCACTGGACTGGCAGTACACGGCCGGCCGGAGTGGCCGAGCGGTTCTAGGCGCTACAGTCTGGAACCGCGCGGTCGCTACGGTCGCAGGTTTGAATCCTGCCTCGGGCATGGATGTGTGTGATGTCCTTAGGTTAGCTAGTTTTAAGTAGTTCTAAGTTCTAGGGGACTCATTACCTCAGAAGTTGAGTCCCATAGTGCTCAGAGCCATTTGAACCATTTTTTTGGCAGTACACGCAACTGTCATAAGATGAGACATTTAAAGCACCCCCTCTGCCAGCAAATTCATAATGACAGTCGTTTTGGGACTTTGAAGGTGTTAGTCTCGTGGATTTGTTGCCAAGAGAGTCAACCGCTAATTCAGGGACACATGTGAAGGTTCTGAACGAACTCAGTAACCGTTCCCACGTGATCGATTTGACGAGAATTAAAAAGAAATATTGCTCGAAGACGACAATGAACGCCCACACACAGATGTCAGAACCCGGGAACATATTGCCACATTCGGTTGGTCATCACTGCCTCATCCACCCTGTAACCTAGACCTGGCGCCCTCTGAACTCCACGTATTTGGGGACACTTCATGATTCTGTGCGTGGGAAACACTTTGGAGATGACAAGAGCGTAATTCGCACAGGGAAAACATGGCTACGAGCACAGGACAAGAGCTGTTACCAAAGAGGAATACGTGCTCTTACACAACGCTGGCGTAAGGTCATTGAACGTAATGGAAACTGTACGGGACAATTGTACATCTAACATAAATAATGACTAATATTATCATCAAATTCTGAGAGAGAACTTTTGAGCCATAATTTATTGAACGATCCTTGTACATGTATTACTGTCCTTTGCCCATACCAATATTTCTCTTTTTGTCAGAAAGCAGTAATAAACATGAAAGTAACTGTAGGGCCGAAAATAAAGACTTCAGGGAGTTAGCAGTCAGATACATGGACACTCACGAAGTCAGCAGTCTACCAGTCCATATTAAATGTCATGTAGGTAATGCCATGGAATTGAGGACTACATTGTAGTTTTATCAATTGTCGCAACATCTGGTGCTATAGCAGGTCTTGTAATGAACTTACGAATAGAAAGAAACAATTTTGATAAAAAATACACAAGTGCTAAGAATAATAAAAATAATTTCAAACAAAAATCTGACGCAAATATAATTGAACCACAAATTTAAATTATAAAACCATCCCATGGCAAGAAAGAATTGCTCAACCCCCTGTCACTGGAGGCAGCAGACGAATCATGGCACATAGTGTAGCAGTCCACCCTGTATTGTAGTGGCGGCCAATGGACTGTCCTTTCCAGTCTGTCACGTTAGGTGACAATGAGGAGAGTAAGAAAATCTTTCGAAAACTAAACGTGCCAGAGTATTCTTCTTACCAGTAGAACTTCAGCGCAGAGTGAAAAACAACCTCATAAAGATACGAATATTTCATGAAAACGATACATAATACAAAACATATGTAAAGACTTACGAATAGGAACTTCGGTGCTTCTTAAGACTCCAGGGTGTGAGTGCTAATCTTTGCTGCTGGTCCGCCTACTTCCTCCGTCGCCTCCTGAAACATCGGCTCCTGCCTGCCTATAGGTCTATTTTGGTCACTATGCTGGCCACTACAACAGCAAAACCATGCGGACGGCATGCGCAAACGTCAACATGATATCCTTGGATGTGCAAATGATTAGCTGTCCGCTGTAACTGCGAAAATTGGATAGGAGTAACGCCATTTACATTCTATATATACGATGAGTCAGCTGCCCCTACCGATGTCGTTTTATGCAACCCACACTACGTCTTTATCAGGAATGGTTTTCGGACAGGCGACAGGCACGTAATCAATATAAGTTCCCTCTCATAGCTTTAGGCAACTGTTAGCAAACGGAATCATCTTGTAAAAAAATATAAGTGAGGGTTAGTCACGAGTTACGCAGTGTTTTTGAATCAAGATGTACCTCACTTCTGCAATACTTATTCTATTGTCTCCAGTCTTTATTTGTGCAGTTAGCGGTGTCTGTAAGTTTATGCCTTTTATAGTACTTATTCTTCCGTAAATGGTTCGGAAACTTGTCTTATATAGTGTGATTCGTCATCGTAAACTTGGCGGTTATGGCTGAAACAACCGGTGTTCGGTTATATCGTTTTTTTTTTCACGTCAGTTTAACGTGACTTTTAAAACCAATCAAAACATGTGGTTCCTGAAGTAACAAATGTTCAGTTTTTTACACTCGTTATTTCTTATAATAAACGTAGAAATCGAACAAAGACCGAAAAACTTTGGCTCTCTCAGTTTAACATGCAAATTTTACTAATAAAAATTACTCGTCCTTTAAGAAAAAGTAAATTTAAGAACGGAAAAATTAGCACTGCTGTTATGGCTAATTGATATTTCTGGTTTTTTTCAGGTTATTAGTAAAAAATAAAAAACAGCTTTTATAACCGAGGCCAAACAAAAAACGCAAAACACGGGTTACTCAGAACTAAAATACCGGTGTCAGTTTTCCCCGATCGGTACTTTCCAACCCTATCAGAAACAACAGTAAATTTATTCCGTTTATAGTACTTAGTCTTTCGTAAATGGTTAGGAAATGTGCCTTATACAGTATTTTTCACCGTCGGAAACAACGAAATTAACACGAGATATCAAAATGGGAAGTGTGGAAGTAACAACCTTTCGGTGTATAACCAGTGAAAAGATTAATACACGACTTGCCGCATTAATGTGCTAAAGCGGTTTCACAAACAAAATCTGATCAATAGGTGTGAAGGTAGTAACTGTTCTCCAAAGAACAGATACCATTGATGACAGTGCAGCTTCTTTAGAATAAATGATAATTAATTGAAACTCTCAGCTGCCGGCAGGTGTTGTTAACATACCTTGATGGGGATAGCTGAAAATGTGTGCCCCGACCGGGATCTCCTGCTTACATGGCAGACACTCTATCCATCTGAGCCACCGAGGACACAGATGACTAGCGCGACTGCAGGGACTTACTCCTTGCACGCTTCCCGTGAGGCCCACATTCCCAACTGTCCACAATCACCTACGTAATGTAACGAGTAACGAGTGGATGGACAAAGTATCTATTAGGAACATTGCGTATGTACATTGTGGACAGTTGGGAATGTGGGTCTCATGGGAAGCGTGCAAGGGGTAAGTCCCTGCAGTGGCGCTATTCATCTGTGTCCTCGGTGGCTCAGATGGATAGAGCGTCTGCCAGGAGATCCTGGGCTCGAGTCCCGGTCGGGGCACACATTTTCAGCTGTCCCCATCAAGGTATGTCAATAACACCTGTCGGCAGCTGAGGGTTTCAATTAATTATCATTTGATCAATAGGTCTCTGATGTATACTTTACCAGTTATTCTCCGACATTTTGACAATGTGCTTCACATCTCCAAAACAAACAGGCCAAGAACACTGTTCTGTCATATAGGATTGAATAAAACGGCATCGGTTGAGCAGTTCATTCACCCTGTATATTATTAATCTATCCGTTGGGCTATATACCGGAAAGTTGTTACTTCCATGCCTCCCATTCAGACGTCTCCTGTCAATTTCGTTGTTTCTGACGGCGAAACACACATTATAAGGCAACGTTCCTGGATCATTTACGAAGGATTGAATACTATAAACGGAATTAACTTACAGTGACATCCCAACCCTGTGTGACTACACCGCTAATTACGCAAAGAAAAACTGAAGACATTTGGGTAAGTATGATAGAAGTAAGCTATATCTTGGCCCTAAAATACCGTTTGGTAACAGTCCGCGCCAAACCTCGACTATGTTGCTGTTGCCTGTCTGAATACTGCCGGCTGCATAAAACTACATCGGTAGGAGCAACTAAATCACGTAAGATCACGCAGTGGTTTATCATTCAGAAATCGAGTTGTTTGGTGGTTGTTTTCCAGAAGATAGTGTTGTGCGTCGTGTAAGAAGGAGGAACGTTGCCACGTCGCCTGTAATGGAACTCGACAGCTGCACAACCAAGTCCTATTGACACAGCGGTTTATCGTTCCACGATATTTCTACCCGAGTTGGTCGAATCAGCCATAGCACACGGGCAGTACGTTAACGTGTGCAGCTGCACTGACTGTCAGCAGGATTGCTGTTGTTCGGTTTTCCCGACGAGACAGCCGAGAGAGGAGCGTCGACAGTGGCGCGCCCACAACACTTGACAGAAGAGTGGCCCCAGACGAGTCCCAGTCCCGCATACACCATCACAATGGACGCTACATTTCTGACGAGTAGGGATCCATGGCTATGTCGTATCTCCGAGGTCTCCCTGACGTAATCATTCAACGAGATAACGCATCACCACATGTTACCGAGCTATACTAACCGACCTCGGTGCAGAAGATGTTCGATAGTTACCCTGTCGAGTAAGTTATCCATAGTTTTCGCCCAGTGAAAACATTTTGTCATAGGCTGCATGGGGTGCCAAGAGACTGGCACTGCGACTGATAAACCCTGGCACACAGTTGAAGCAGCATGCGATGAAGTACTTGTATGTGCTATTCAAGCTGAGTTCGACTTGATGCTCAGCCTCCTTAGTTCGTTCCAGAGCTAGCAGCTCTGTGTACTACATTTCTTACCCTGTATACCCCAAGTCACAAACTGATTCATATATTCATCCTACTATACTCTAAACACGTAGCAAGTGTTGCAACCATGCGGAACTAGTTTCGTTCAGCCTTAACTGTGGGTCCTTTGATTGCTCTGGGAGAAGACTCATCAAACTAGAACACATGATACATAAATGAATAAAAGATTTACGCAGCTTTAACACAGTTATTTTGTTGTAGTTGGCAGAAGAGCCAACACCGTGTTACTAGAGGAGGCCGAAATGCACGCGTTTTAGCTCACGCAGGCTGGCGTGAGGAGGGAAGAACTATACTGACGTGAGATCTGGAACATGTCAAGGAATTAGAATTCAGAAAGCGGACGGAATTAGTTTCATACTTAACTTTAATCCATTAATGATGAACGTCGCTCTTGACGGTACATGATTCACAATATTATCTGTTCAGAATAGTAACTGAATATGGCCCCTTGCTAGGTCGTAGCAAATGACGTAGCTGAAGGCTATGCTAAACAGTCGTCTCGGCAAATGAGAGCGTATGTAGTCAGTGAACCATCGCTAGCAAAGTCGGCTGTCCAACTGGGGCGGGTGCTAGGGAGTCTCTCTAGACTAGACCTGCCGTGTGGCGGCGCTCTGTCTGCAATCACTGATAGTGGCGACACGCGGGACCTACCTATACTAACGGACCGCGGCCGATTTAAAGGCTACCACCTAGCAAGTGTGGTGTCTGGCGGTGACACCACATATTTTCCACAGGATTACTGGATTATTTACAATCAACAAAGTATCAGTTGAGGCACTTATTAACAAACTGTTCTCCTGCAGTGCAGAACTCAACATTAACAAGACTCGTTGGTCCTACTCTATGATGTTGAATCCTTCAGATGAAGTCAGGAACTGGGTTGAGCTCTTGCACTCTCGACGTTGTGGTGTCCTCCGCGTGATGGCTCAGCTATGCTGAGATTGAGGCGTGGTCTTTTGGACTGCCGTGAGACCTCGCTTACGTCTATCGATATGTGTTACTGACTTTGTTGTGGCACCGCGACCTCTGGATGATACTACAATAAGTACTCACTTCATGGTCTGTTTCGGACAGTATTTAGTTTTTTTAGTTTGGTTTTACTTAACGTGTGGAAAGGGCCTTATTGAACATATGCCTGCTCTACAAGCCTCTTGCATTTCTTTCCATCGTGTGCACTGTTCGTCCTGGACGAAACCACAATTAAGTACTCACTTTATTTTAAATACGGAAAGGGTTTATTGAACATGAGCCTGCTCTATAAGCCTCTTGCATTTCTTTCTACCGTGTTTGTCAAGCTCTGGCCTCTCTGATGTTACACCTCCTAATACTGCGTCTTCCTTTCCCTATTGTTCTTTCTATTGCTCTGCAGAATGATATTCTTGGCACTCTATTCTTCATCATTCTCGCCATATGACGTACTCAGTTCATCCTTCTCTTCTTTAGCACTTCGAAGATGATGTGGTGTTTGGTCTCTTAATTCTTCATTTTTTTGTTACCCTACATTCCATGTTATTTCCATCGTAAGTAAATCTTCATTATTTTTTTCATCACCCTCTGTGTTGCAGTTTTATTGGGTAGAATTGTAAAAGACAGCTTATCAAGTCGCTGGAATCTGAAAGATATCCGAAACTACCTTCTGCCCTGAGGTGGCATCAAGTTCGGTTCATCTGTGCCTTTCATTGAAGAAGTTGCGTGTTACATGACGTATCTAGGAGGAAGACGTCAATTTTAGAGGTGAAGTATCGTTGTCGGTGTAAATATTCAATACAGTAAATTAACAGGTTACGTGCTGCAAACCTCAGGTGTGCGCCTAGAGACGATTCCATTGGACAGCGTGTCTCAGGTCTTGACGCATGCAGGGCATATAACGGCCACGCTGGTCATTGGATCCGTCTGTGGGCTCGAACCAAGAACTGAATTCAGGACACACTCCCAGCGTGAACTGCTGACGGAACAGATGCATGCTGGGCACAAAAAGCAACTGGGATAGTCTACGTGGGCAAAAGCCCGGTGCCCGCCCATCGGCAGTCAGTTCACCATCCTAACTGATGGTGTCAATGTGGCGGATAGTCGAAACTTTGTATACTGAAATCCGACCGTACACACTTGAACTAGTTTCTCATCATCTACGCCAGGAGAAACTGAAGAGTTACTATTAGCCATACTGTATAGAAACTGGTCCCATGATTCGAGGGCTTCCTCGATGGCGGAAACTGGAGAAATACAGTAGTGTCTGTTTGTGTGTGTGTGTGTGTGTGTGTGTGTGTGTGTGTGTGTGTGAGAGAGAGAGAGAGAGAGAGAGAGAGAGAGAGAGAGAGAGAGAGAGAGAGTACAATACAGTGAAATTAGAATTACTTCTGCAAAACGTCAACTCAAAAAAGAAAAGGAACATACACACACGCTTATGGTATTTACTTCCCGGATACATGTCGCAGTGTGTCACGTCTAGATGGTATTGAGGGACGCAAAGGAATGTGCATGTAGTGTGCAGAGCTGAATAGCTCGTGTGACGAAGCGACTATGCAGATGATGCGCTTGGCTGCTTTTATGGCTGGAGGGGGAATAATGTAGGGGGAGTGTCATAGACGGCGAGAGACGGGTTAAGCTGGTGTGGGGGGGGGGAGGTGGGGGGGGGGGGAGGGGGGGAGTACGGCGGCAGACACTAGGAGCCACAGCTCGGGACAGGGCAGCGCGGCTGCAATATGGACGACCCGGGGGGATGCGCCAGGGCTGCCTCTGCTTGTAGAGTCTCCGCCATCCATAATAGACGGCGGGCCGTCCCTGCCCCACTAGCCCGTGACACGTGCCAGCTTAGCGTGCAGACCGCGAACTAAGGCAGACCTCTCCAGCGGCACAGCTCCACTGCTCACCGGCAGATTCTTCTAATGGATTTAGGGACATCGTGCTGCAACGCACACTGGTGGGTGCTACCTTCGTACTGTATAAGAAAAAACAACTTTCACACCAACTTCACTTCAAGCTTTAGGCATTTTTTTTTCTCTGTTATGCTACCTATCGCTTCCTCAGTCTTCCTTGGCTCCTTCTCCCAGCTCCATTACGTCTTCTTATCTGGAGAGGCAGTCCTCCTCCGGTCATACTTTCGAGGTGTTAGCTCCAGTTTCTCCCGATTTCTTGCATTTTATTGACTGTATTAAATATATTCAGTTCTTTCCTGTCTTCCACATTCCGAAATCTGTCAGGGCTCATGCATCCCCATACTGCTCTTAGAAACCTCCCTCTTTTGTATGTATGCTACTTCCCTGGTGTTTATTTTAAAACCGCCGATTCACTTCCATGAACAAGCACTGGGATTTCCAGTGTCCTATAACACTTCAGCCTCATGCCTCTCCTCGTTTTATTTTTTAGACATCTTCACATATATACCCAAACTTTGATAAATACATCTTCGTCATATTCAGATGTGATGTCGCAACCTACATAGTTAAATATTTGACCTGTTCTATTCTTGTGTTATTAATCACTGTGCTTGTCCATAGAGGGTGTTTTCCTAAAAGCTGCTGATTTCGTCTTCTTTTCTGAAATCGTCAAATATTGCTCTTCACAAACCTTAGCCAGTGAATACGATCCTGTTTGTAGGTAATCTTCATTCTCGGCCAGCAATGTGGCACCTCCTGCATATGAAAGCAATTCAAGGAAAAATTAGTGTTAATCTTATTTCCCCCTAAAAATGTCCTTTCATTCTTAGATTGCATCATCGAAATCAAAGTTAAGAAGCGTTGGTGAAAACCTGTACCTTTGTCTTCATCATTTGTTTTTAGTTATAGGCAGTGGCATAGTATCATTCATATCCAAAATTAGCCTCTTACGAGTGGCTTTGCCTATGTATGTATCCAGCACATATATTGCACATATCTCCTCCTTCCCTCTCTCTCTCTCTTTCTCCCTCCCTCCCTCTCTCTCTCTCTCTGGCTGTCTCCTCCTCTCCCTATCTCTTTTCATCTCCTTCTCCCCCTCTCTGTCTATCTGCTTCTCTCCCCCCCCCCCCCCATTGTTCGTCTCCTGTTCTCCAATTTTCCTTTTCCATCTGTACACTACCCCTCACTATTTTTCAACTAAATCTTACCCCTCCTCATCCTCCCCCTTCTCTCTGACATCTCCTCCTTCCCTCTCTTTGTCCTCCTTCACCCTGTCTCTATCCATCTTCTTCTCCTTCCTCTCTGTTTGTTCATCAACTCCTCCCCTTCTCTCTTTGTTCATCTCATCCTTCCACCTTTACCTGTCCATCTTCCCCACTCTCTGCTCAGCCATGCCCATTTGCACATTTAGCCCCTTGAATGCCTTCTGATACATCCCACACAACATGCCTGTCATGCAGAGCAGCCTAGATGTCAAGTGCTACCCAACATTTTCACCACAAATCCACCCCTATTGGAGCTATGTGGTTCTAACACTGACAGTATTTCTTGGAAGACTATAAGTAGTAAGTTTACCAAATTTGACAGAAACCAACCCAGTGATTTAAAAGGGAATGTAGATCACACACACATATCCACTTTTATATGTGGTTGTGTACACACTCTTAAAAATGTTTATTATATGTTGTGAATCCCCTCTTGTTCTCATAATTCTCCACTGTTTCTATATCTATATTTACACCTACATAGATACTCCGCAAACCACCATTCAGTATGTGGTGGAGGGTACCCTGTACCATTACTGGTCATTTCCTTTCCTGTTCCACTCGAAAAAAGAGCAAGGCAAAGACAACTTTATATGCCTCCATATGAGCCCTAATTCCTCATATCTTATCTTTGTGGTCGTTACGTCCAATATATGCTGGCAGCAGTAGAATCATGTGTAATTCAGCTTCAAATGCCAGTTCTCTAAATTATCTCAGTAATTTTTCTCGAAAAGAGAGCTGCCTTCCCTGTACCCTGCAGTGATACCCATTCGAGTTTCCAAAGCATCTGTGTAATACGTGTTGTTTGAACCTACCAGTAACAAATCTAGCAGCCCACTTTTGAATTGCTTTAATGTCTTCCTTCAGTCCGACCTGGTATGGATCCCAAACACTTGAGCAGTACCCAAGAATAGGTCGCAGCAGCGTCCTATATGTGGTCTCCTTTACAGGTGAACCACTCTTTCCTAAAATTCTCCCAATAAACCAAAGTTGACCATTCGCCTTCCCTACCACATACTCATTTCGTATCACTTTGCAAGATTACGCTCTGATATTTAAACGACTTGACTGTGTCAAGCAGGACGCTAGTAATACTGTATGTGAACGTTACTGGTTTGTTGCTCCTACTCATCCGCATTAACTTACATTTTTCCACATTGAGATAACTGCCATTCACCTTGCCATCAATAAATTTTGTCTAAGATACCTTGTACCTTCCCACAGACACTCAACTTCGGCACCACAGCACCATCAGCAAACAACCGCATAATGCTGCCCACCCTATCTGCCAAATCATTTATGTATACAGAGAACAACAGCGGTTCTATCACATTTCCGTGGGGCATCCCTGATGATACACTTGTCTCTGATGAACACTGCATGTCGAGGACAAAATACTGGATTGTATTACTTGAGAAGTCTTCGAGCCACTCACGACCGTGAGCGTTTTCCATATGCTCGTACCATCGTTAACAGGCTGCAATGGGGCAGTGTGTCAAATGCTTTTCGGAAATCTAGAAATATGAAATCTGCCTGTTACTCTTCATCCATAGTTTGCAGTATATCACGTCAGAAAAGGGGAAGCTGAGTTTCGCACGAGCGATGCTTTCTAAAACCGTTCTAAAATGTTCAAAATGTGTGTGAAATCTTATGGGACTTAACTGCTAAGGTCATCAGTCCCTAAGCTTACACACTACTTAACCTAAACTATCCTAAGGACAAACACATACACCCATGCCCGAGGGAGGACTCGAACCTCCGCCGGGACCAGCCAGACAGTCCATGACTGCAGCGCCATAGACCGCTCGGCTAATCCCACGCGGCTTTCTAAAACCGCTCTGTTTTCCTTTATCAACATTATTGTATTTCTTAATAAAATCAATAAATGCTAAATGTGTTTCCGTATTACACTCTCTCTGTTGTTCTATTATTTGTTTAATTAAAAGAATTGCATCTCTTGTCCCATCTGTTCTTCACCTAATTCGCGCTCGGCTATAACCTTTAATCTCTTTCATTTCTATTCTTCCTTGTATGTACTTTAGGTAATGGAAATCGGCAAGTGAAACTGTGACTCAATGCAACTCTTCATTTACGCTACTGACTCACTCTGTTATGATTACAGTTAGTGTAAAGCACTGTAAACGCAAACCGCGTTGCAGGCGACAGTTTTAGATAACTTGGAACTGCTGATAGATTGCAACATATCGTTGAAGAGTGACGCCACGATCCCTTTGGCTTCGCGTGGTCCACCATTTCGCAAAACGAATAATTTGGACAACAGGCATTAAATTTCTTACGTGTTAGGTCAGGTGGCTGTGCCCTACCATCAATGTCTGCGTTACGTTATCTTTCAACAAGATAATGCAAGACCGTATGTTGCCCGTGCTGTCTTGACCTAGCTCGGTACTGTTGCCGTGCCCAGAATGCTTTCCAGATCTCTCACCCACTTAGACATCTGGCTTGCCGAGAGGTTGGCACGCCGGCATTGGCCGTCTGCTGCGAGTGATCAAGTCTGGCGTAGAATTGAGGCAGCATGGAATGACGAACCCATATCTGTCACCCAAGATCAGTTCGACCCGATGTCCAGCCTGGTCAAAACCATAGCTCCTGACAAATGCGGCACCTCTGTGTACTACTCAAAAATTTAGCACTCTCTATGTTGTATACGCACAACAGGTAAACTTTCGTTGTTTTCTGTCCTTTCTGGAGTTGGAATTTTGATAGTTTCCTAAGGGCAATTGAGGTTCTAGCTGAACGTGAAATAGAGCCACGGTTTCGAAAGTCGACATTAATGAGCAGGAGGAAGATGCCAGCCGCACATTACACGCGTTTCACCATAGAATGACAGCTTAGGAGAAGAATAAAGTAGTGGCTTCGTGTGGTCCACCGGCCCTATCACAAAGTTGTTAGCAAATCAAATGTTTTTTATTCCAGCCTTTGATCACAATATCAATTCTTTTGACGATGCCCGGTTTCCGTCAGTAATGACCATCCTCAGATCTTTTCTACACCATGTTCTCAAGTAATATGACTGTAATGGTGTAGAAAAGATCTGAGGATGGTCATTACTGACTGAAACCGGTCATCGTCAAAAGAATTGATATTGTGATCAAAGACTGGAATAAAAAGCATTTGACAGTATTGGATCACTGTTCATATACGCGACTATGTCGCAGCTAGTTGTTACCAAATGTTCCTCGTTCTTTATTTCGATTCTTGTGCTTATAGTTCCAAAAAACGAGAAGATAAAGGACGGATAAACACAATGTAGTAAGTGTCTACGGTTTGTGTACAGTGGTAATGACTCACACTGGACAGAAGCAAATCGAGAATAATTAATGGAATACTGCTTGAAAAGAGACATCGCGCAGCATTTTAGTGTCAAAACATAAGAAAGAACTCAATTAAAAGCATTGTTGAAACGAGTTTGGGCGTAACAAATAAGGCGTTTCGTATCAAGGAGATCTGCAAATCCCTTGTGCTTCTTTTGTAAGTTAAATGTTAAATTTAGGGGTAAAGGCACTGTGGAGACCATTTCAAACGTTTGCGAATTGGCACGCTCATGCAAATGAGCACTTGGACTCTTCTTACGTCTAACTGTTCGTTCCTGACCGAAAACTCTACTGACGCACGCTGAACGCGTTCGTAATAGCTTGCTGCGACTCGCCTGTGATTGTGATAAATGCGACACGTTACATACAGTTCCGTCAACGAATGCGGAACCCCGCCTCGCTTTTAACAGCGAGCGGGACTTGCAGTCTCCTCGTTCATCGTCACAGCTTGTTGAGTGCGGAATATTCGACTAACAGATGAATAAACGCGCCGTCACACATCGACACTGCACATTGTACCTCACGTGTGAAAAGACCAATGACAACGTAGGCGCACACGAATCGGCGTGTTATTGGAACTTTCACGTTCCGGCTATGATAGACAATAAAGATCTCTGACCGCGCCGTCATTCGTTTCTCGTCTCCTGTTACCGGCTTAACACTGACGATGTATGCTGGAAACGAAGATGGAAATGAGCGTTTGGCGCCATTGGCCGGGAGGCCCCTTACGGGACAGGTTCTCCCACCTTGGAGCAGGTCTTATTACATTCGACGCCACATTGGGCGACCCGCTGGCCGGATGGGGATGAAATGATGATGAAGACATCACAACACCCAGTCACTGAGCGGAAAAAATCCCCGACCCAGCCGGGAATCGAACTCGGGCCCGTAGGACTGCAATCTGTCACGCTGACCACTCAGCTATTGAGGCGGACGGAAACGAAGATGATTAGGGCGGAACGACTCTCCGACGACTGTGTTATCAGAGGCGGAGCACAAGCTCGGTCGGGGAAAGATAGGCCATTTCAAAGGAATCAAACCGGCATTCGCCTCAAGCCCACAGGAACTAGGATACCACGAGAAACCTAAACCCGCACGTCCAGACGGGGATTTGAACCACTGTCCACTCGGATACAATCCCATCGTCTTACCACTGTGCACCGTTAATCGGTGACTTGAAGAGATCTGCAGTACGAAGTGAACTAGACAGCCGTCCACGCGTGAGTGAACCCAGAGACCGAATGACTAGCTACAACGAAATACACTGCTGGCCGTTAAAATTACAGCAACAGGCGGAACAGAAAATAAAGACAATTTACCTCTTGTGTGTATACAGAATAGTAGCAAACTGTTTAATGGAGCCGGCCGGAGTGGCCGAGCGGTTCTAGGCGCTACAGTCTGAAACCGCGCTACCGCTAGGGTCGCAGGTTCGAATCCTGCCTCCGGCATGGATGTGTGTGATGTCCTTAGGTTAGTTAGGTTTAAGTAGTTCTAAGTTCTAGGGGACTGATGACCGCAGAAGTGAAGTCCCATAGTGCTCAGAGCCATTTGAACCATTTTGAACCTATTTTGATGCCTCTGCGATGGAGTTTAGCACCGCGACGTTCAGCGCTGAATTCACGTAGTTCTCCTATGAGTGGACGAGGAAAACATTCCGTACAAACCACCGCTCAAAGTCGGCACGAAAAGGCCGCGGGAAGGGGGGGGGGCATTAAAGGGCGTCAATGAAACCACCGTGTTCCCTGGGGCATTGGTTCCCACACATTTCGCGGTCAAAAACGATCATGTTCGATGATGAAGCAGCCTCACAGCGTCCCTAGAGAAAGTCTGAAACGCCAAAGGCTGTCAGCAGAGTCAAAGATCGTGAAGAGTGTCTTACTGTTGGTCATCGCACCGTGGAGTCTCGTCTTCGCCTGCAAAATCTGTGGAAATCAACGGCCCAGGGAAAGGGGTGGTTCCATTCAGGTTGTTTATGCCACCTCTTGAGGTCTTTTCGTGTCTATTGTGTGTGTTAAATCTTACGGGACTTAACTGCTAAGGTCATCAGTCCCTAAGCCTACACACTAGGTAACCTAAATTATCCTAAGGACAAACACACACACCCATGCCCGAGGGAGGACTCGAACCTCCGCCGGGACCAGCCGCACAGTCCACGACTGCAGTGCCCTAGACCGCTCGGCTAATCCTGCGCTTTCGTGTCTATTCTGAGCGGCGGTGTCTGTAATGTTTTCTTCTGCCACTCATAAGAAAACCACGTGATTTCAATGCTGGCGTGGCGGTTCTAACCTCCACCGCAGAAGCGTCAAAAGTGGGGTGAAATGTGGGTAAGAAGGCCTGTGACGACCTTCCCACCGTGTGACTCATCGACGGTGGCGTTTCACAGGACTGCGGTGCCAGTGTGACACCATTAACCCACCTTACACGTCACGTGGACTTGTGAACTGTGACTTTGTCTTCGCACGTCTTGACACCTTGCTTTTAGAAGTGCCGTCCAGCACGAGGGTTCGTCGCAGGGCGCCACACATTTTTACTGTTACAGAGAACGGTTGTACGCACCTTTGAGCCAAATTTCAAACTTAAACGTACCAATGGGTGAGAATTACGGTTTTTCGAAAAAGCGATCCTTTAATTCTGTTCCGTAGTGTAGTTATTGGGCGAGATTGAGTAACAGAAAACTCGGGGTGTCCAAGTGGGGTGAGATCATCGGCATTTTCGACAGATCCATTTCTCTTGAACTTGATTCCTTTTGCTGCTAATCTCATTTCTGGTCTACATCCCGAAGTTCTGTGACTTGGATTAGATTATGAAAGTGAATGTCTTGGTCACATAGTATTTTACTGAAATTTTACTACTGGTTTCGTCTTTGCAGCATGAATCCATGTGGAGCACGTCTTGGTCTCACCGCGGACTTCCAGTACTCAGCCACACACAATTGATATCATCAAAGTGTACGGGCCTGAAGATGGCGTTGACGCAACGTCGAAACTAGTACCCAAATAAATATGAAATCTTAAGTACAGCTGGAGGAGTTTCATTTTTAATAAAGATATTAAGGAGTCGTCCGATGGGGTTAGACGTCGTTTCTTGCGCCATTTCGGAGACCGTCGCTTACGCGTGTGCGTTTCCGTATCCGAATGTGAGCGAATGTGGTCTCTGTCACCACTGTAGTTGGACGCGAAGGCAGCCGTTGGCACTATTCGACTGTCGATGACCATTCGCTCACCCGACCTCTGTATTGGCGGTATCGGTCGGTGCTGAACGGTGGGGGAAGACGCTCCCGTCACCATGCTCGTGTCATCCGCCGTCGGCGGCTTTTCGACTGGCCTGACCAGCTGTTGGGCGCTGTGAATGTTCCGTGGGGCGTCCTTCCGGAACACATTTGCATGTGTGAGAGGGAGAGGCGCCGCCGCAGGTGTTGCGACAGATTCATTTGTCGGTACTTGTACAATTGGAGACACACTGAGCGAACGTGGTCTTCTTGACCACAACCTGAGCAAGTTTTCGGCTGACCGTCATAAATGACTATCGCTCTGCACTCTCCAATTGTGACATAATACGACACATGTTTCGACAGCTCGATCTGTATTTGTCGCACAGCATTAAGTACCGGGTACGTGGTAAAGGTTGTCCATTTTTCTGCTATGTGACTAAGTACCCGACCATAGGGTTGTAGCGCGTTAACCACGATTTCAGCCGAAACCTCCAATGGTAGCTCAAATACTCTCACAGGTCTCAATCCAAGTCATCTGTGATCAGTAGCTACCGTTCCGACATGTCCGTCTGAATGTTTAAATTTAAGTCCGTCTTTATGGTCGCGTACGATCTTGTTACACACCGTGTCGTGTTGCCTGGAACCACGCGACCGCTACTATCGCATGTTCGAATCCTGCCTCGGGCATGGATGTGTGTGATGTCCTGAGGTTAGTTAGATTTAAGTAGTTCTAAGTTCTAGGGGACTGATGACCTCAGATGTTAAGTCCCATAGTACTATTTGAACACCGTGTCGTTGATCAGTTTGACGTAGACCACACTGCTTGCGATAGAGAAGTGGATGCCAACCATATCTTGTGGTTCAGTTTTAATTTCTTCACATATAAATCGTTTTACTTCAAATGCCTTCGGTCGAGCAAATTCATTATTAAAGCTGATCTTGATAGTAGATTGTCGGTACGAATGAGCCATTCTAGTTCCAAAGTGCAAACACTAGCGAAGGCTACCACGAAGTAAACAACCGCTTACGCCGAAGCTCCGCGGCAGGGACGTAAACAGACGTCCGAGCCCCAGGACTGCCTAAAGCAAACTGCACTTACCGGCGAGAAGGACTAACAGAAAACTCGGTGTCCAAGTAGGGTGAGCCCATCGACATTTTCTCCAGATCCACTCGTCTTGAACTTGATTCCTTTTACTACTAATCTCATTTCTGGACTACGTGCCGAATAACTATGATTTGGATTAGATTACGAAAGTGAATGTCTTGCTCACATAGTACTTTACTAAAATTTTACTATCGTTTTCGTCTTTGCGCCGGCCGGAGTGGTCGAGCGGTTAAAGGCGCTACAGTCTGGAACCGTACAACCGCTACGGTCGCAGGTTCGAATCCTGCCTCGGGCATGGATGTGTGTGATGTCCTTAGGTTAGTTAGGTTTAAGTAGTTCTAAGTTCTAGGGGACTTATGACCACAGCAGTTGAGTCCCATAGTGCTCATAGCCATTTGAACCATCGTCTTTGCAACTATCATCGTAGTGAAATTGCGTGCTTATGGAATATCGTTCAGTTATGTGACTGGATTTGCGATTTCCTGTCAGAGAGGTCACAGTTCGTAGTAATTGACGGAAACGCATCGAGTAAAACTGAAGTGATTTCAGGCGTTCCCCAAGGCAGTGTTGTAGGCCCTTTGCTGTTCCTTATCTATATAAACGATTTGGGAGACAATCTGAGCAGCATCTTAGGTTCTTCGCAGATGACGGTGTCGTTTATCGACTAATAAAGTCATCAGAAGATCAAAACAAACTGCAAAACGATTTAGAAAAAATATCTGAATGGTGCGAAAAGTGACAGTTGACCCTAAATAACTAAAAGTGTAAGGTCATCCACATGAGTGCTAAAAGGTATCCGTTAAACTTCGGTTACACGATAAATCAGTCTGATCTAAAAGCCGTAAATTCAACTAAATAGCTAGGTATTACAACTTAAACTGGAAAGAACACATAGAAAATGTTGTGGAGAAGGCTAACCAAAGGCTGTGTTTTATTGGCAGGACACTTAGAAAATATAACAGACCTATTATGGAGACTGCCTGCACTACGCTTGTCCGTCCTCTTTTAGAATACTGCTGCGCGGTGTGGGATCCTTACCAGACAGGACTGACGGAGTACATCGAAAAAGTTCAAAGAAAGGCACCACATATTGTAGTATCGCGAAATATGGGAGAGAGTGTCACAGAAACGATACAGGATTTGGGCTGGAAATCATTAAAAGAAAGGCGTTTTTCGTTGCGACGGATTCTTGTCACGAAATCACCAACTTTCTCCTCCGAATGCGAAAATATATTTTGTAGACGCCGACCTACATAGAGAGGAACGATCACCACGATAAAATAAGGGAAATCAGAGCTCGTACGGAAAGATATAGGTGTTCATTCTTTCCGCGCGCTATACGAGATTGGAATAATATAGAATTGTGAAGGTGGTTCGATGAACCCTCTGCCAGGCACTTAAATGTGATTTGCAGAGTATCCATGTAGATGTAGATGTAGATAAGATCTAACGATTGCAGTATGAAATATATTCGCAATTGCGAATATGGACAACCATCAGCTGTATAATGGAATGAAGACAACGAAAATTTGTGCCGGGTGCCGGACCGGGAATCGAAACTCGCATTTTTTTATTTTCGATTTTGTTCGTTGCATTTGTTCGGTGCGGATGTCCCATGATACCCGTTCAAGTTCAGTGCTGAGCCGTTGACTCAGTTTTTTATTACAGAGGGTAGCTAAGCAGCTGGCGGCTGTGACCGAGCGGTTCTAGGCGCTTCAGTCCGGAACCGCGCTGCTGCTACGGTCGCAGGTTCTAATCCTGCCTCGGCATGGATGTGTGTGATGTCCTTAGGTTAGTTAGGTTTAAGTAGTTCTAAGTTCTAGGGAACTGATGACTTCAGATGTTAAGTCCCATAGTGCTTAGAGCCAATTGATTTTTTTGGTAGCTAACCCTCTGACCGAACACGCTGATCTGCCGTGCCGGCGAACTATTAGGCTAACCGATCACGACTCGCGGCCACACGTTAACTTCCATATGTCTTCAACCACGTGTCTAAAGCACCCTGTACGGGAATATACACAATGGATACACGAGAATTTGTAGACACAGAGATGACGACATATGGAAGTTCGAGTCTGGCCGGGGGTCATGTACGATGGCCTAACGTTAGTTAAGGCGACCGCTCGCGGAAGGCGGGGGTTAGACTACCGGTCCAGCACAAATCTTTTCAGTGTCGTCATTTCATTATACAGCTGATCATTGTCCATATTCGCAATTGCGAATACATTTAATGTACCTCATAACGGCTGTAGTCGCCGCACTGCCTGTTCCTTTGGACATCCACATTGCATCGTAATTCGGAATAACAATATCGTATCGTAATGATTACAGCAGTAATAGGCAGGCACACAGTCAATGTACTGATGGAAACTGATTCCCGTCTTCTTCTTTGCAGACATCATCATATCTAATGAATACAGCAATGACACCGAGGTGTGTAGACAGTGTATTGGCTACACAATTGCATGTCGCTGCTGTAAAGCTATATCTGATGATGGCAGCAGAGCTGAAACTGTTAATAAATTTTAGTGAAGTAGCACGTGACCATGACACTGAAATTTATAATATAATCCGATAGAAAGGTGACAGGTCTCGTCCGTACATCCAAGCAGTCTCATTTCGCGTACAGTGACTCTATCGAGATAGTCAGAATGCGTTTTCTGTCTTCCAAGCGCTCTTGAAAGTCGAAATATAGTTGCCCAAGTCTACTCCGAGACGAGCGAAAGTTTATCGAGACTTTAGATTCTCTCGAAGTTTAATCGTTTCATTAATAAGAAATTACCCTGTTCCTTGTTCCCAGATATCTGCTTTCTCGAGAAGGCTCTGTAGCCTTCGCACGTAAGTTAGTTGAGCGAGGCGCGAAACAAGAGTTCGCCGGGATGGTTGTTACGACATTGGTAGAGTTCGCGAACACAGGAGTAGCTGGCAGCAGTCGACTGTTTTCAAGGTACACTCTGGCTACTGTGGTGCGACTTCCATTGTGACGGTGGGCTCCACCGCGGCTGAATTCTTCTCTTCGTATTTATAAGACTGACTGCTTGTTTGCCAGCTGCTTTCACTCAAACGAAATGAATGGCGACAGTGGGCCCGAAATCGACGAAGATGTAATGACGTGAAATGATAGACAGTATTTTAAGGACTATAAAATGTAATATTGTTAGTTTGCACAGCCAGACTAATAAAAATTCGTAGTATATAAAATCGAAGTGACATTTAAAATCCCCGAAAATCGTCATCTGAACTTTCTTCTTCCTCCTCTTCTTCTTCTTCTTCCTCTTCCTCTTTGTCGTCATCGTTGTCCTCTTCACATATAAGATGGTCTTCATTGCCATCGAGAGCGTTACTTCTTGAAAGATTTAACAATAATGTCTTCTCCACAACTCTTTTATCCACTGACACACTTGTTGGATTGTAGGTCGTTTTAAAACTTCCTACGGTGTGAATTCATGATGGGTTTCATCCATCATCCATTTGTTCCACTCCTCTCCAATATACACTTTAAATGGTTTATTTATCGAGACATCAAGAGGTTGCAATTGTGAAGTAAGTCTTGCCGGAAAAACAGCCAGCTCTGTAGACTGCTGTCACGTCGTAACTAACACTTAATTTCAACATCTTGGCACTATTTAGTATCTTATTAAAGCAGTGACAGTTACAAAACAGTCCACTAACGACGCAGTATGGACGTCACATCAATCTAGACGTACTGTCTCGGTTCTCTCTCACAGAATTTTTCAAACGACAACTAAGCTGATTTAGCACAAGAAGAGAACTCTTCTTCAATAAAGCACCTTTCCTCTTCTCCCACACCCTGTTAGTCTATAATTTCATACCAGCCTCGTCCATAAACCCCTATGTACGTGAACGAAAACACCTGGTGGTATTTCAGAAGGTTTGGCATTGTTTTGCACTTGAAAATGACCATTAGATTAAGTTTAGTGCCGTTAGCACAATGTGAAAGGACAACAGTGTAGTACATTTTTTCATGTCCACTTGTTTTTATAGTTACAATTCTAGCACCTTTCGTGGCAATAGTTCTGTTACTCGGCTCACCAAATGTCAGAGGACTTACGCCCATACTAGTTTTCTTTCGATGTCGAATAATAAAGCAGTGGAAAACGTTTTCTGTGCATACTCTTGTTCCATTTTCTGCGATAGTTTGGTTTTGGTTCGCATGTTAAATGCATGACGCTTCATAAACCTTTAGCATCAACCAACTCCACCCTTAAAGCCAGGTAAGTTTCCACTGTAGCGCTAGCTTAAGCGTCGTAGGTGTGGAACTGTAAAACTGGTGTCACGTCGTAACTAACAGTTAATTTCAACATCTTGACACTATTTAGTATCTTATTAAAGAAGTGACAGTTACAAAACAGTCCACTAACGACGCAATATGGACGTCACTTCAATCTAGACGTACTTGAAAATTCCGATTAAGCCGAAACAGTCTGTCGTAAATAAAGATTGCTTACTATAAGCAGCTGCTTGGTGTATCTACTCTAACAATCGTTTTTGTGTTCATTCCAATGCCATTTTGACGGTGTTCTTGAACCCATTTCAATACTTCATATTCTAGTGTTGGTCATTTTGCATTCAGTCCTATACGCATTTAGTCTTCATCATTTTTTTCAGTCCTTTACTAGCCCTCCACTCACAAATCGTTTTTTTTTTTCTGTTGGTGGAGGGTCGAAATGTCGCCCTGCTGCTCTGTTTCCATTTTTTCTGCAAATGCTAATACCTTTTTTTCCATTACGAAACTAGCTACTAACAAAAATACTGTAGTGTCACCGATAATACAAATCACTTTCAATTCAAGTTCACTGGCACCGTAAACTGCAATGACACATCATAGGCTACGCAGTGTTCTGGGTTTGTGATGGCGGGGCGGGAGGGAGACAATGAATCCCCGCAAATCATGTTCGTCGCATCGGTGCACTACTGCTGCCAGTTGAATCCAATGTTGTCATATAGTTAGTTAGTTAGTTACGTGTTCCATTAATCAATCTCACGGTAACCTTTATGATGTGGAACGTGTCAAGTGCATAAGAAATACACACATGAATCAAGGGTTTCTTTTTAAGCTTAAAATTTTTATTACGTACCTCATTCACTTAAATGGCACAAAATGCATATATTATACCCATAGATTTATTTATTCCTATTCAAGAATTCATCTATGGTATAGAAGGAGTTGTCAAGGAGATACGATTTCAATTTATTTTTGAAACTATTGCTGATGTCTGTCAGACATTATATTTTATCTAGTAATTTACCGAAAAGTTTTACAACAGCATGTTTTACCCCTTTCAATGCCAAAGATAGGTTAACTAGAGGATAGTGTAACTCTTTCCTTCTTCTGGTATTATAATCATGAATGTCACTGGTCCATGTTGTTGAGAACAAATTTCATTACTGAGTAATTGTACTGTGAGGTTGTTGTAAGAATTCCTAACCTTTTATACAGATGCCTACAAGGTGTGCGACTATGAGCCCCACACATTATTCTAACCATTTTCTTTTGAGCAATGAATGCTTTGTGCCTAAGTGTTGAGTTACCCCAAAATATTATTCTGTATGATATCAGAGAGTGAAAGCATGCAAAGTATGTGAGCTTGCTAGTTTCTATATCCTCAAAATTAGCAAATTATTCTGATAGCAAAAGTTGCTGAACGTAGTCGCTTTAGGAGATCCAAAAACTGAATTTTCCAATTAAGATTCTCGTCTACAGGCACACCCAAAAACTTTGTATACTCCACCTTGGCTACTGACTTCTATTGATATGTTATATTTATTGAAGGAACTGTACTCCTTGCAGTAGAAAATTGGAAGAACTGTGTTTTTTCAAAATCCACAGCAAGCCCATTCGCAGAAAACCAACCAATAACTTTCCAGAATGAGATTTTCACTCTGCAGCGGAGGGTGCGCTGATATGAAACTTCCTGGGAGATTAAAACTGTGTGCCCGACCGAGACTCGAACTCGGGACCTTTGCCTTTCGCGGGCAAGTGCTCTACCATCTGAGCTACCGAAGCACGACTCACGCCCGGTACTCACAGCTTTACTTCTGCCAGTATCTCGTCTCCCACCTTCCAAACTTTACAGAAGCTCTCCTGCGAACCTAGCAGAACTAGCACTCCTGAAAGAAAGGATATTGCGGAGACATGGCTTAGCCACAGCCTGGGGGATGTTTCCAGAATGAGATTTTCACTCTGCAGCGGAGTGTGCGCTGATATGAAACTTCCTGGCAGAAGTAAAGCTGTGAGTGCCGGGCGTGAGTCGTGCTTCGGTAGCTCAGATGGTAGAGCATTTGCCCGCGAAAGGCAAAGGTCCCGAGTTCGAGTCTCGGTCGGGCACACAGTTTTAATCTGCCAGGACGTTTCATAATCAGCGCACACTCCGCTGCAGATTGAAAATCTCATTCTGGAAACATCCCCCAGGCTGTGGCTAAGCCATGTCTCCGCAATATCCTTTCTTTCAGGAGTGCTAGTTCTGCTAGGTTCGCAGGAGAGCTTCTGTAAAGTTTGGAAGGTGGGAGACGAGATACTGGCAGAAGTAAAGCTGTGAGTACCGGGCGTGAGTCGTGCTTCGGTAACTCAGATGGTAGAGCACTTGCCCGCGAAAGGCAAAGGTCCCGAGTTCGAGTCTCGGTCGGGCACACAGTTTTAATCTGCCAGGAAGTTTCAACCAATAACTTTTCCAAAGACATTATTTGTATTATTTTCTATTGGAGTTTCTTTTACTGGATTGATAATGAAGCTTGTATCATCAGCAAACAGTGTCAGTTTAGCTTCTTGTTTCAGATAAGAAAGGAGGTCATTCACATATATCAAGAACAGAAGGGGAGCCATGATCGAACCCTGTGGAACAAGTAATGTAATTTCACCCCAGTTAGATGAAGTGGGAAACTTTCTTAAATACATTCAACCATATAAAGAAACTTTTTTCTTCCTGTTCCATAGAAATGACTTAAACCACTCATATGCTGTTCCATTTATACCACAGAATTGTAATTCCTGTAACATAATGTCATTCTTCACACAATCAATCGCTTTGGATAAATCACAGAAAATTCCTATTGGTGACATTTCACTATTTAAAGACTCTATTATGTTGGCAGTGAAATTGTATATTGCTGTCTCAGTAGAGCACCATTTTCGAAATGCAAACTGTGACTTACTAAGTATGCCTTTACTGTTGTGATTGCTAACCACGCTTGAGGACATTACTTTCTCGGCGATTTTTGAAAATGCTGTAAGCAAGGATACTGGCCGGTAATTATTGACATCTGTGGTGTCCCCTTTTTTGTAGGGAGGCTTGATTATGGCATATTTTAACCTGTTTGGGAAAATATCTTTAGTTAGAGCTGCATATCGGATGTGTCTCAGAACATCAACTGGAACTGCTCGACATTGTTTTAATACGTATCTTGTTAGAGACAGGTTTCCCGCGGCGTGGAATTTATGGCTATTTTTAAGATGGGCGGGAATTTTAAATCAGACACCGGATATTTTTGTATTCATTTCGAGTATAAGAGACACATGAATTCTAGAGGCAATTTTTCGAAGAAAAAAGTGCGTCTTATAATCCGTAAAATACCGTAAGTTGAAACTGTTCAGAAATGCAGAACGTAAAATCCAGATAATACGTCGTGACAAATGAAAATTTGTGCTAGGCAAACGGCTGCCCAAGCCACTCTGTCCCCAGATTCGTTTTTCCAGTGATGCTACCCCCACATACGCCACCGGAGGGCCTTTGGTTGTACTGTACGGAAACAATGGGTGCCAACATCAGTGACAACGAATAAATCGGGTCTGGGAGCGTGCAGAGATGGTCTAATGGTTAGGCCGCTACTCGGTAAGCAGGGCGGTCTCCCACAAATTTTTGTCACGACAGATTCACTTCCGTGCTTACGTTGCTTTCTGTATACTGCGTATGGAAAGACGCTGTTATAGTGGTGTCAGAAGTAAAGTACATTAAATCGCAAGGAGAAGAATTATTCGGCTTCGGATTATCATGTGTAATAATCAGTTAGTATTCAGTAGTTTTCACGGAGCTATAAAACGACATCAACATCAGTGACACTGTTTGAAGTAAGGGTTAAAAATGTTGTTTCTGTTTCTTTCAGGACAGCGAGACAAAAAGAAACCTTTGCTGGAAGAGAACGGCTTCACGCCTGCAGATACGAGCTACAGTAGGTTATCGTGTGAATTTTTTGAATAACTAACACGACTAACTCTTATTTTGTTTGTGCTCCTCTAACAGACAATAACTGGACGCACTTGCTAATCTTGTATCTCATATCTCCTTAATTTTTCGGTAATATTAGCGCACATTCTGTGACATCAGCCTGTAGTCGAATTTCTTGAACTTACGTTCTGTAGAAATTGATCTTCAAGGGGGGAACATAGAGTTCACACAAACCTTATGCCGTACGTTAGATACATTACAGTGTATGGGTGATCAGGATTACAGACTGACACCGTATTCCTTGATTTCTTGGAGACGCTCCAAACAGTTCCTCACTGTTACTCAATGAAATACATAAGAGCTTTCTGAATATAACACCAGCTTTGTGACTGGGTTGAAGACTTACTAGCAAATAAAACTCAACATGTTGTTCAAAGCGAAAGGAAATCTTCGAACAAAGTATGTTGAGGCGTCTCACAAAGTTACGCTATGCAATATTCAGTCAGTACTTGGAGGAACATAGACTTATTGAAAACGTAAGTACACAGTATTCATATTTCACAATGTTATGTATTTTACAGTTCGTTATGAACTGGCTTTCGGCAGATGCTGGAGGATGCTCAAGAAAGCCGAAAGCCGGTTCATAACGAACTATAAAATAAATTTTATCGTGGAGCAACAACAATGTTTTATATACACCGAAGAGCCAAAGAAACTGATACACCTGCCTAATATCGTGTAGCGCCCACGCGACAACGCAGAAGTGCTGCAACACGACGTGTTATGGACTCGACTAATGTCTGAAGTAGTGCTGGAGAGAACTGACGTCATGAATCATGCAGGGCTCTCCATGAATCCGTAAGAATACGAGAGGCTGGAGATCTCTTCTGAACAGCGCTTTGCAAGGCATCCCAGCTATGCTCAATAATGTTCATGTCTGGGGAGTCTGGTAGCCAGCGGAAGTGTTTAAAAGCAGAAGAGTGTTCCTGGAGCCACTCTTAGCAATTCTGGACGTGTAGGGTGTCGCATTGTCCTGCTGGAATTGCCCAAGTCCGTCGGAATGAATGAAGGATGACCGAGATCAGACAGGATGCTGACGTACGTGCCACCTATCAGTCATATACAGACGTATCAGGGGTCTCATATCACTCTCAGCTGCACACGCCCCACACCATTACATAGCCTCCACCAGCTTGAACAGTCCCCTGCTGACATACAGGGTCCATGGTTTCATGAGGTTGTCCCCACATCCGTACTCGTCCATCCGCTGATACAATTTGAAACGAGACTCATCCGACCAGGCAACGTGTTTCCAGTCCAATGTCGGTGTTGACGGGTCCAGGCGAGGCGTAAAGCTTTGTGTCGTACAGTCATCAAGGCACACGAGTGGGCCTTCGGCTCCGAAAGCCCATATCGATCATGTTTCGTTGAGTGGTTC
Organism: Schistocerca piceifrons; assembly: GCF_021461385.2. Taxonomy (NCBI): domain Eukaryota; kingdom Metazoa; phylum Arthropoda; class Insecta; order Orthoptera; family Acrididae; genus Schistocerca; species Schistocerca piceifrons. The sequence continues at coordinate 84,495,437 of NC_060144.1, forward strand.
GCACGCTGACACTTGTTGATGGCCCAGCATTTGTAGCAATATGCGGAAGGATTGCATTTCTGTCACGTTGATCTATCCTCTTCAATCGTCGTTGGTCCCGTTCTTGCATGATCTTTCCCCAGCAGCAGCGATGTCGGAGATTTGATGCTGTACCGGATTGCTGATATTCACGGTACACTCGTGAAATGGTCGTACGGGATGCTGCTTCGGAGATGCTGTGTCCCATCGCTCGCGCACCGACTGCAATACCACTTTCAGACTGATTTAGATTTTGATAACCTGCGATTGTTGCAGCAGTAAACCATCTAACAACTGCGCCAGACACTTGTCTTGTGTAGGCGTTGCCGACCGCCTTTGGCGCTTCAGTGTTTATCCGTATTTCCTTTGTGTCTGTGTATTTAAATTATTGGCATTACTTATAAATAAACGGAGACTCGTTAATGTTTTATTGCGTGATTGCCAAACAACCACTGAAAATAGTACCATTCACGAAATGTGGGTGTGTGCGAACGGAAGCCAGGAGAAAGCTTGCAGAACTGATGATCGACCGATACTTTGTATACTGGTCAGAATGGGATCTTACCACGTAAGATTAATAGGGGAATTGCAATAGAACCAAAAAAGAGCACCACATTTTGTGACGGGTTGATTCATTAAGAGCCAAAGCGTCACATAGTTTTTCGTCCAACTCAAATGGTAAAAGAGAGGTGGTCTGTATTGCCGTCTAGTTTTCCTGTTACAATTACGAGGGCGTATCTTCCTAAAAGAGTCAGTCACTATACTCGTATAGCGTCAATAGCCTAAAAGTATCACCGCAGATATTGCGAAAATGGAAGGTGTTGTTGATGTGTCGTTTTCACAGTACGGATTGGTAGTCAGGGGCTTGCATTGTTAGCCAATAAACAGAATGTGATAATACTTAGTAAGTGTATTTTTGTGCAAACATAAACTTTCTTAAATGGAACAACGCCCATTGATATTAACAGTCGAAAATTAGGGTAAATTAGAAAGTCTGTAATGTTTGTTGCAGGATTCTAGTGCGATTCGTTTATGAGATATCGTATTTTGAAAAGTTTCCACACCGACAGTTATTTGTGCCATTCAACCTTGTTAGTTGCTTGACACGATATTATGCTTGCTTACAGTATGCTTGTGTCTTCCGTAAGTGCACTGCGACTTGTTTGTCACTTAGTGTGTGAAAACTCCAAACAAAAGGTCGTGAGCGGATAATCGTATTTACCAATGCAGAAAAAGCCGAAATGCTCATGGTGTCTGGAGAATGTAGGAAGGACGCAGTTCTTTCTCGTAGAGTGTGTGTGCCAAGATACTCCAATAGAGATCAACCATGTCGGCAGTTATTCATCAACCTCTTCAGCCAGTTACGCGAAAGTCGTACTGTAACACCTAGACAGTGGAACAGAAGTAAACAAGTGACGAGAGAATAGGGGGAAAATAATGGTGTTGCTGCTGTTGTTGATCTGCACGTTAGCTCCCGCGCAATCGCACGAGGAAGTCGCATGAGTCAGGCAGGTGTCCCACGCATTCCCCATCGATATGGATTCGATGCCTGTCACATTTATTTCCGTCAAGAGCTCCATGGAAATGATTATGTGAGTCGTGTTAACTTTTGTACATGGGCATTAAGACAGGCTACTCCAGATGTACCATGTATCTTGTCTTTTTGATAAGACCGCATTTACCAGTCATGACCACGTCAACCGCCGAAAGCTGCACTGTTGGTCTCTTGACAGTCCCCGTTGGTTTCGTCAGGTGGAACGTCAGCGTCGTTGGGGTGTAAGTGTATGGTGTGGGATAGTGAACCATCAGCTCATAGGCCTGTTTTTCATAGACGGAACACTGAACGCACACAGGTATCGCAGCCTACTAACGGACCATCTTCCACAGATGCTAGAAGACCTTCTGCAGACTAGGAGGAACCTGTGGTACCAACATGATGGCTGTCCAGCCCATAGTGCACGTAGCACTACAGCGTGCCTACACGAATTCTTTCTAAATCGTTGGATTGCACACAGAGGATTTGTACTCTGACCGGACTCTTCCGCGGATTTGACGTCTGTAGACTTTTTTTCTGTAGGGAAAACTGAAAGACGTCGTCTAGAAGAACATACCAACTACACCCGATGATATAGACCGATATACTCTGTGATGTCTCTGCAGAAATGCAGTCACATGTGCACCAGTCTTTCCACCCTAGACTGGGAGCGCGTGCCGTCGCTGCCGGTGCTCATGTTGAACACAACTTGTGATGGTCAGTTGTCTCGTTACTGGTCACGATCCACATGACTAGTGTACGCACTTGTTTTGTACTTTGTGTGCTACCACAGGTATTGTACAAGTGTCGGTGTGGGGACTCCTCAAAATAGCCGCACGGGGTAGCCGCGCCGTCTAGGGCGCATTGTCACGGCCCGCGCGGCTCCCCACGTCGGAGGTTCGAGTCCTCAAAAAAAGAAGAAGGCTATGAGACCTAACATCTGAGGTCATCAGTCCCCTAGACTTAAAACTGCTGAAACCAAACTAACCTAAGGACATCACAAACATCCATACCCGAGGCAGGATTCGAACCTGCGACGGTAGCAGCAGCCCAGTTCCGGACTGAAGCGCCTAGAACCGCTCGGCCATAGCGGCCGGCGTTTGAGTCCTCCCTCCGGCATGGGTGTACGTGTTGTCCTCAGTCTAAGTTAGATTAAGTGGTGCGTGAGCTTAGGGACCGATGACCTCAGCAGTTCGGTCCCATAAGACCTTACCACAAATTTCCAACTTTCCCCAAAATACGATATCTCACAACCAACTCGCACTAGAATCCTACAACAAACACCACTGACATTCTAATTTACTATACTTTTAGTATGGTAATGTTCCTTTTAAAAAGTGTATGTTTGCACAAAAAATACACTTTTAGGTATTATTACAATCCGTTTATTGGCTAACATTATGGGCCCCTGACTACCAATCCATTCTGTAGAAACACCACATCAATAGCACTTCCCTTTCCGCAGCATTTTCGGTACACGTTTTAGGTGGTTCACCATGTATACGCAAACCTTTTTCGTGAATAAGTCTGTCAGTGAAAACCATATCTAGTAGTTTCTTAGATTAGCCTTCGCATACAGGCAGACACCAGAACGAGAAATGTCTTACAGCATCCATCGCCATTACATCGTTCAGCTTTCGTGGGGCAAAGCAAGTAGTGAAGTACACAACCCTAAAAATAATTTATAACATGCCCAGTGATGTGAATAATCTAACAAATGTAGAATTAACCTCTAACGCAAGCTGAAAGAATATCTAGTTCCAATTGTTTCTTCTCCATAGAAGAATGTATGAATGTGTATGACATTATATATATAAAGCTCATTCTGAAAGACATTTGAATATTCAGCATATCAGCATGTCGACACATGCTTCAATGGGAACGAATACTATAACTGTACACTGACACACCACTATGAAATATGGAAATTACTGTATAGTATATGCAAATACCTAATTAACTATCTGACGAAAAATGTAGAATATGTGGTCAGCGTGTAGGATATCTGGTGGTGGGAGATGTATTCATGTGGGACACAATGGAACTTCTTTATTATATTTTTACTTAAACTGAAAGAGCTGAGAAGTTGAAACTTCTTAATATATTTAATTCTGAAACTGCTGAGTGAAATTGAACGTACTGTCACCTTGCTTGTCTTTATCATTTCACATCTGAGCTGCAGAATTATTCCTGACAAACACAGCTCAAAGTTATTCTATTCATTTATGACCCACAATATACAACGATACGCAGTCTGACTGCTCAAATAATTAACGCGAAGGAATGGCCCTGAATTACGAGAAATCCTAACAATAACTCAAGCATTTCATAAGTCACTTACCTCCCAGAAAATCTTCATTACACGAACTACAGCGATACAGCAAACACGAATACAGCCAGCTAGATAAAAGATTCAAACTACTGTAGGCTCTAACAACTAACAGGCATGTGGTTAGCAAAGGAAAGATTTTGTTGCAAAGCAAACAATGTATTTAGCAAATTTTACCTTAATAATGTGACATCCAGTTCAAAAAATATATATAATCGTCCCTGACATCCAGTTCCAACAACATTATATAATCATCAATAATCTTACACTTAAATCTCCATTACGGACACACGTCCAGGCCGTCCGCTCGCGCTAACACTTCAGACGTCGAACCTCCATCACTGCTGGCTATTCACCTCCAACTGCGAGTCCGACCAGCCACAGAGAGTCCCTTACAGAGGGCGCACAGAGCTGTCAGTTATTAATGCAGTCCATCGCGCTGCCAAAATACGGACACATAAACAGGCTACTTACAAAAGGAGTCTTCTCGTAACACTAGTTGCGACAGAGCCGCTGCAATTTTTCCTCAGTGATCTAGGAATATACACTACTGGCCATTAAAATTGCTACACCAAGAAGAAATGCAGATGATAAATGGGTATTCATTGGACAGATATATTATACTAGAACTGACATGTGATTACATTTTCACGCAATTTGGGTGCACAGAGCCTGAGAAATCAGAATCCAGAACAACCACCTCTGCCCGTAATAACGGCCTTGATACGCCTGGGCGTTGAGTCAAACAGAGCTCGGATGGCGTGTACATGCACAGCTGCCCATGCAGCTTCAACACGATACCACATTTCATCAAGAGTAGTGACTGGCGTATTGTGACGAGCCACTTGCTCGGCCACCATTGATCAGACGTTTTCAATTGGTGAGAGATCTGGGGAATGTGCTGGTCAGGTCAGCAGTCGAACATTTTCTGTATTCAGAAAGGCCTGTACAGAACCTGCAACTTGCTGTCGTGCATTATCCTGCTGAAATGTAGGGTTTCGCAGGGATCGAATGAAGGGTAGAGCCACGGGTCGTAACACATCTGAAATGTAAAGTCCACTGTTCAAAGTGCCTTCAATGCGAACAAGAGGTGAACGAGACGTGTAACCAGAGCCTTCCCATACCATCACGCTGGGTGATACGCCAGTATGGCGATGACGAATAAACGCTTCCAATGTGCGTTCACCGCGATGTCGCCAAACACGGATGCGACGATCACGATGCTGTAAACAGAACCTGGATTCATCCGTAAAAATGACGGTTTGCCATTCGTGCACCCAGGTTCGTCGTTGAGTACACCATCGCAGGCGATCCTGTCTGTGATGCAGCGTCAAGAGTAACCGCAGCCATGGTCTCCGAGCTGATAGTCCCTGGTGCTGCAAACGTCGTCGAACTGTTCGTGCAGATGGCTGTTGTCCTGCAAACGTCGCCTCTGTTGACTCAGAGATCGAGACGTGGTTGCACGCTCCGTTACAGCCATGCGGATAAGATGCCTGTCATCTCGACTGGTAGTGATACGAGGCCGTTGGGATCCAGCACGGCGTTCCGTATTACCCTCCTGAACCCACCGATTCCATATTCTGCTAACAGACATTGGATCTCGACCAACGCGAGCAGCAATGTCACGATACGATAAACCGCAATCGCGATAGGCTACAATCCGACCTTCCTCAAAGTCGGAAACGTGATGGTACGCATTTCTCCTCCTTACACGAGGCATCAGAACAACGTTTCACCAGGTCAACTGCTGTTTGTATATGAGAAATCGCTTGGAAACTTTCCTCATGTAGCACGTTGTAGGTGTCGCCACCGGCGCCAACCTTGTGTGAATGCTCTGAAAAGCTAATCATTTGCATATCACAGCATCTTCTTCCTGTCGATTAAATTTCGTGTCTGTAGGACGTCATCTTCGTTGTGTAGCAATTTTAATGGCCAGTAGTGTATTTATATATTTTCCCCAGTTACGGATAAAAAGAAATGTATATAGGTTATTAATTTCAGCCCGTAATGGCCATCTTCCGACCTGAGTGCACGCTATTTTCTTATCATATCGAGGCGGGACATGTAAAAACGCTACTCTCACAATAATGATGCAAATAAACTTCGTCGTATACACTTAAAATATAGGTACCTCATGTAATAGACATGCTAACTGTATAAAGAAACTTACTGACTAACAAATTTCTTCATCGAGTTAGCAACTCTGCATGTAGTACTTGACGAAGCTTATTTAGATCATTGTTTTGACTGTACCATTATTACAAATGCGTGTGTGAATTCCTAAGGGACCAATTGCTGAGGTCCCTAGACTTACACACTACTTTAATTTATGCTAAGAACAACACACACACCCATGCCCCAGGGAGGACACGAAACTCCGGCGAGAGGGGCTGCACAGTTCGTGACACGACAACTCCAATCGCGCGGCCCGTTCTTACGTAAGCCGCAACGATATGACTAGCAAATTGTGTCTAGTCAGGTTTGAAGTTGGCCACTACGGGATGAAATTAATATCCTGGTATACATAAAGAAATTGTAGTCCATAACTGGAGCAAAAAAAAGAATTTCAAATGGTTCCAATGGCTCTGAGCACTATGGGACTTAAGGTCCGAGGTGATCAGTCCCCTACACTTAGAACTACTTAAATCTAACTAACCTAACGATTCGAACCTGCGACCGTAGCAGCAGTGTCGTACTGGACTGAAACGCCAAGAAGTGCTCGGTCATAGCGGCCGGAAAAAAAGACAGTGTTTTGGTAAGAAACCTGGTGATATCAAACTGTAGGTCACGATCTCACTTTCTTCGGCAGTCCAATATCGATGACCGAGCGAGATGGCGCAATGGTTAGCACACTGGACTCGTATTCGGGAGGATGATGGTTCAAACCCGCGCCCGCCATCCTGATTTACCTTTTCTGTGATTTCCCTAAACCGCTTAAGGCTAATGCCGGAATGGTTCCTTTGAGAGGGCTCGGCCTACTTCCTTCCCCATCCTTCCCTGTAACGATGGGACAGATAACTTCGCTGTTTTGGCCCCTGCCCCCAAATCAACCAACCAATCCACTGTCGAGACTGCAGTACGTTCGTCACTCATGTCTGATCGAGTTAACCTGTCTTAGAAAGCCTTAGCATACTCACTAGACCATCTCGTGGCCTTACAGCAGTGTTTTGGATTACTAAAAGAAAATATTTCTGCTTAAATCTAATAGAGCAGTCGCACTTGCTGCTAGTCTCTCACACTCAACTTCAGCATTCTGTAGCCGTATATCCGGAAGTCCACATTTTGTCTGCCGACACTCTGCTCTGCGAAAATGTTAAAGACATTACTTCTGTTTTTACAGGACAGCGAGACAACAAGAAACCTGTGATAGAAGAGAACGGCTTCACCCCTGCAGACACAAGCACAAGCTACAGTAGGTGACACTGTGAATGTCTTGTGACTAACTCAACTAACGACTTTATTGTTGCTATTCTAACACAGAATAACAGCGCTACATTTGTATGTCCTTTTCTAAATAATAGCGTACGTCGCGTACCGCTATATACAAATAAGTTTTCTTCGTTGACCGGCAAAAACACGTGGCACTGAAATATGTGCTACATTCTGCCAATAATGTACTTCTACACGCTCCCTGGAGAACATCGGAAAAATTTGACTTAAAGAGAGAGAGATAGTCTGAAATAGGTATGCGGGTACGTGCTGCACGCCAACCCTCGTGTTCATTTAGAAGACGTGTTCTAAATAGTGTAGTCCACTTTCCTAGTTCTGTTGTGATGAACATGTCCTTGGAGATCATGATTTGCACGTGATTCCGCTTACAAGCTGCACTTTACGTGTCTCATCCGTACATTAACCTCTTTGACAACGTTTCCTGGATGTACTATGTCGTTAAAGTCCGCCCGCGTAATCCTCTTTCAGAAATTTATTTCAGTTCGTAATCAAGTGAAAAGTTTGCAAGAACAAAACTGAAAAACTGGGCGACATCTGTCAAAACCTCAGTGGGGCAAAGCTAGGACTTTGAAATAAGATACGTAGTACTCTGTTCTGTTAGTGCGCGAATGGCGCTCCATGGCCTACATGTCTCTAATTACCGTCCTTTGATCACTTTTAGTAATTTTATTGTGTTTGCTTTTTTCTATCAGCCTGAATAACACCATCAGAGACCCGTATTTAGCCCTTGTATTTCTTTCTTGCACTCGAGAGCCGACGTAGTTGTAAATCTAAATGTTGTCCTTATTACGATAATGGTCGAACGTATTCGCCTCGGACAGTATATTCACATTAGTTGTGGCGGTGCATTGTCCACTGTCCCTCCCTAACCGCAAATAAATCAGTGGTCATGCGTTACGATGCCTCTTTGTCCACAAACAGGCCATAATTAATTTTAGTTATTTATTATCTCATTCCGCTGTTATAAAGCGTGTATCTTTGAAAGATAGAGTAAATGAGAAAAAAAGAAAGAAAAAACGGGCTCAGTTTCAGTATCTTATTAGAAGACAGTTGAATGCTGGCCGGAGTGGCCGAGCGGTTCTAGGCGCTACAGTCTGGAGCCGCGCGACCGCTACGGTCGCAGGTTCGAATCCTGCCTCGGGCATGGATGTATGTGTTGTCCTTAGGTTAATTAGGTTTAAGCAGTTCTAAGTTCTAGGGGACTGATGACCACAGCAGTTAAGTCCCATAGTGCTCAGAGCCATTTGAAGCAAGATAGTTGAATAACACTACTTCTATTACATGTCATACAACACGCCACAGGTGAACGCCGTACTACAGTTTGAGATAGAACACATGTCAATGGCTCACGGTAGGTCACTCTGGTTCATTCAACTGGAACAGGTAGATTGAGTGTCAAAATTGCTTGTAAGAACAAAACAAACATATAGTGCCAGACCAAAGAATGTATATTCCAAGTTACAATCAAACACTCGAAACATCGTAACCAGATAATCATGGTTTACAACTGATCATTGTGACAAACATAATACAACATTGAAATTACGTGTTTTTTTTTTACTGTATAACCATAAATAAGATTCACATGTGAGTATTATCGGTATGTCAAGATTCCTAAACAACAGAGGAATTAATTTTTAGATGTATATGGAACATCAAAATGTATTAAATACAAAAACGAAGTGAATGCTTGAAGACTAAATAATGTACGTAAAATACAGAGTATATCTTGTCATTATGGCCCAGAGCCAGGGTTTTGTTTACTGTATGTGACAATATCTTAAAAAAATATGAATAACAACATAAACAGGTCAAAGTCACCTGAGTACAATTCCTCAAGGAGTAATGAGTACAAAGTAGCTACACATTACACCAAATCCGTAAATGTGCATGCTAGGACAGTGTTACAACATAATACAAGAGTTGACCATTTTAAAAGCAGAAATTCCAGTTAAGTGTACGACAGACTTAAACAGAGAATCTGGGTAAATGTTTGAATAAAGCAGGACATTATTCATAAAAAATTTCAGCAATGCAGATACATTAATACTCAAAGAACAATTATTCACTTAAGGAAGTAGCTCTTGAGTTATGCTTCTTAGAGCCGATGTTTGCGGGCCCTTGTTTTTCATGTTTCGGTCCATACTATCCCCTCAGAAAGTTTGTCGGTAGAGTTCCGGTTCTCGCTGTATAATCAGAAGAGGGTAGCACTCCGTTTATTAGCAGACCTGCCCTCAGTTTAAAGCGATGATGAGATGCATGTGGCACGTGTTCTACGATTTTGTGCTATGTCTGACCTTTTACCTTAGCTGTTAGGCAGAAGATTTTAGTATGTGTTTAGAAGATGCTTGGCCGACCCTGTTACTATACCAGGATGAAAAATGCGTCTATCGTAGCAAAAAAAAGGCGAATATGTCCGGGGCACAGTTGGGCTTGTACGAGAAGGTAACTAGCTTTCCGACTTATCTGTCAGCTTCGAAGACATTTAAATCAAAAGATCTTGACATATTCGCTTTTATTTACTTGTTAGTTTTCGGACCCATGTCATTTAACATAATGCATCCTGTCGAGTGAAGTAACATTATACATGATATCATGTCGTTTAACATGACACATGCCATCGTGTAATCCAGCTTGTCATTTGTCATGTCGTGCAATAGGACACAACGTGTCATTAAAGTTTAGGATGCATGTATCCCGTTCTGGGCTACTTCTTATTATAAATGCCCCCCTATTCTCGGATATGGATAGGGACTGCAACTGCTGTGTTCGGATGCAGGCTGAGTTGGCATCCCTTCGCTCCCAGCTTCAGGCAGTGTTGGCTTCGGTCACACAGCTTGAGGCTGTTGCCAATGGGCATCACTGTGGGGGTCTGGATGGGGGTTTGTCGGGGACGGCCAGCTTGTCCCACCCATCCCCTGATCGGACTACGACTGTGGTTGCCCGGGATACTGCCCGCATTGAGGCAGATCCCACAACTGTGGTAGAGTGGGAGGTCGTCTCAAGGTGTGGCAGGGGGCGAAAGACATTCCGGAGGGCTGAACGGAAAGCCCCTCCAGTTTGTCTGACGAACCGGTTTCAGGCTCTGTCTCAGGCTGATACTGATCTTCGGCCTGACATGGCTGCTTGTCCTGTTTCAGAGGTTACCCCTCAGTCTGCAAGATCCGGGCAGTCGCAGAGGGTGGGCTTACTGGTAGTTGGGAGCTCCAACGTCAGGCGCGTAATGGGGCCCCTAGGGAAATGGCAGCAAGAGAGGGGAAGAAAACCAATGTGCACTCCGTGTGCATACTGGGGGGAGTCATTCCAGATGTGGAAAGGGTCCTTCCGGATGCCATGAAGGGTACAGGGTGCACCCATCTGCAGGTGGTCGCTCATGTCGGCACCAATGATGTGTGTCGCTATGGATCGGAGGAAATCCTCTCTGGCTTCCGGCGGCTATCTGATTTGGTGAAGACTGCCAGTCTCGCTAGCGGGATGAAAGCAGAGCTCACCATCTGCAGCATCGTCGACAGGACTGACTGCGGACCTTTGGTACAGAGCCGAGTGGAGGGTCTGAATCAGAGGCTGAGACGGTTCTGCGACCGTGTGGGCTGCAGATTCCTCGACTTGCGCCATAGGGTGGTGGGGTTTCCGGTTCCGCTGGATAGGTCAGGAGTCCACTACACGCAACAAGCGGCTACACGGGTAGCAGGGGTTGTGTGGCGTGGGCTGGGCGGTTTTTTAGGTTAGATGGCCTTGGGCAAGTACAGAAAGGGCAACAGCCTCAATGGGTGCGGGGCAAAGTCAGGACATGCGGGGACCAAGCAGCAATCGGTATTGTAATTGTCAACTGTCGAAGCTGCGTTGGTAAAGTACCAGAACTTCAAGAGCTGATGGAAAGCACCGAAGCTGAAATCGTTATAGGTACAGAAAGCTGGCTTAAGCCAGAGATAAATTCTGCCGAAATTTTTACAAAGGTACAGACGGTGTTTAGAAAGGATAGATTGCATGCAACCGGTGGTGGAGTGTTCGTCGCTGTTAGTAGTAGTTTATCCTGTAGTGAAGTTCCTGTGAATTATTATGGGTGGAGGTTACACTCAACAACCGAACTAGGTTAATAATTGGCTCCTTTTACCGACCTCCCGACTCAGCAGCATTAGTGGCAGAACAACTGAGAGAAAATTTGGAATACATTTCACATAAATTTTCTCAGCATGTTATAGTCTTAGGTGGAGATTTCAATTTACCAGATATAGACTGGGACACTCAGATGTTTAGGACGGGTGGTAGGGACAGAGCATCGAGTGACATTATACTGAGTGCACTATCCGAAAATTACCTCGAGCAATTAAACAGAGAACCGACTCGTGGAGATAACATCTTGGACCTACTGATAACAAACAGACCCGAACTTTTCGACTCTGTATGTACAGAACAGGGAATCAGTAATCATAAGGCCGTTGCAGCATCCCTGAATATGGAAGTTAATAGGAATATAAAAAAAAGGAAGGAAGGTTTATCTGTTTAGCAAGAGTAATAGAAGGCAGATTTCAGACTACCTATCAGATCAAAACGAAAATTTCTGTTCCGACACTGACAATGTTGAGTGTTTATGGAAAAAGTTCAAGGCAATCGTAAAATGCGTTTTAGACAGGTACGTGCCGAGTAAAACTGTGAGGGACGGGAAAAACCCACCGTGGTACAACAACAAAGTTAGGAAACTACTGCGAAAGCAAAGAGAGCTCCACTCCAAGTTTAAGCGCAGCCAAAACCTCTCAGACAAACAGAAACTAAACGATGTCAAAGTTAGCGTAAGGAGGGCTATGCGTGAAGCGTTCAGTGAACTCGAAAGTAAAATTCTATGTACCGACTTGACAGAAAATCCTAGGAAGTTCTGGTCTTACGTTAAATCAGTAAGTGGCTCGAAACAGCATATCCAGACACTACGGGATGATGATGGCATTGAAACAGAGGATGACACGCGTAAAGCTGAAATACTAAACATCTTTTTCCAAAGCGGTTTCACAGAGGAAGACCGCACTGCAGTTCCTTCTCTAAATCCTCGCACAAACGAAAAAATGGCTGACATCGAAATAAGTGTCCAAGGAATAGAAAAGCAACTGGAATCACTCAATAGAGGAAAATCCACTGGACCTGACGGGATACCAATTCGATTCTACACAGAGTACGCGAAGGAACTTGCCCCCCTTCTAACAGCCGTGTACCGCAAGTCTCTAGAGGAACGGAGGGTTCCAAATGATTGGAAAAGAGCACAGATAGTCCCAGTCTTCAAGAAGGGTCGTCGAGCAGATGCGCAAAACTATAGACTTATATCTCTGACGTCGATCTGTTGTAGAATTTTAGAACATGTTTTTTGCTCGAGTATCATGTCGTTTTTGGAAACCCAGAATCTACTATGTAGGAATCAACATGGATTCCGGAAACAGCGATCGTGTGAGACCCAACTCGCTTTATTTGTTCATGAGACCCAGAAAATATTAGATACAGGCTCCCAGGTAGATGCTATTTTTCTTGACTTCCGGAAGGCGTTCGATACAGTTCCGCACTGTCGCCTGATAAGCAAAGTAAGAGCCTACGGAATATCAGACCAGCTGTGTGGCTGGATTGAAGAGTTTTTAGCAAACAGAACACAGCATGTTGTTATCAATGGAGAGACGTCTACAGACGTTAAAGTAACCTCTGGCGTGCCACAGGGGAGTGTTATGGGACCATTGCTTTTCACACTATATATAAATGACCTAGTCGATAGTGTCGGAAGTTCCATGCGGATTTTCGCGGATGATTCTGTAGTATACAGAGAAGTTGCAGCATTAGAAAATTGTAGCGAAATGCAGGAAGATCTGCAGCGGATAGGCACTTGGTGCAGGGAGTGGCAACTGACCCTAAACATAGACAAATGTAATGTATTGCGAATACATAGAAAGAAGGATCCTTTATTGTATGATTATATGATAGCGGAACAAACACTGGTAGCAGTTACTTCTGTAAAATATCTGGGAGTATGCGTGCGGAACGATTTGAAGTGGAATGATCATATAAAATTAATTGTTGGTAAGGCGGGTACCAGGTTGAGATTCATTGGGAGAGTGCTTAGAAAATGTAGTCCATCAAGAAAGGAGGTGGCTTACAAAACACTCGTTCGACCTATACTTGAGTATTGCTCATCAGTGTGGGATCCGTACCAGATCGGTCTGACGGAGGAGATAGAGAAGATCCAAAGAAGAGCGGCGCGTTTCGTCACAGGGTTATTTGGTAACCGTGATAGCGTTACGGAGATGTTTAATAAACTCAAGTGGCAGACTCTGCAAGAGAGGCGCTCTGCATCGCGGTGTAGCTTGCTCGCCAGGTTTCGAGAGGGTGCGTTTCTGGATGAGGTATCGAATATATTGCTTCCCCCTACTTATACCTCCCGAGGAGATCACGAATGTAAAATTAGAGAGATTAGAGCGCGCACGGAGGCTTTCAGACAGTCGTTCTTCCCGCGAACCATACGCAACTGGAACAGGAAAGGGAGGTAATGACAGTGGCACGTAAAGTGCCCTCCGCCACACACCGTTGGGTGGCTTGCGGAGTATAAATGTAGATGTAGATGTAGATATTCCCTACTGTAGGTACATCCCACTCTCTAGAAGCACGTGAATTTGCGTCTGTCTGTTCTTATACGCGTTATCGTACATGTAATAGCGAGTGTGTCTAAGAGAGCTTGCTGCGCTTCAGAAGTATCATTAAGTCGTAACAAAACGCGAATGTGTCAATATGTTTTGATTTAAATGTCTTTGAAGCTGCCAGACAAGCCGAAAGACTAGTTCCTTTCTCTTACATCCCTAACTCCGCCCAGCACATATTACATTTTGTACGTTTGGACATTTTTCGTTCTCATTCCCAGGTTTTACTCCACCATAATTTCGACATTAGAGCGCCATAGTTTGGCAACCGACGTAGATTTTTGTTGTCTCGGGAGACGACTGATCCGGTATAGGTTTTGTTGTTGTCTTTTGAGCGATGTTGCTTGTTTCGTGGCGACGGATGAAGCTTTCGTAAAACAACAGAACCACATTTAATTGTATGTATTTGTCTGCCTTCTTACGAAATTTCAACCGACTCGTAAAAGTTATAAGGGTAGCGCGTAAAGAAATTCACAGAAAAGTGCTTTTTGCACGCAAAATCCGAAAGAAGCTAGTGTTTTGAAAGCGAGTTTTCAATTTTGTTGTAAGACTGCGTCTTTTATTTATTTGATTCAGTTTAAACCGTTTCCGCGCATTCAGTTCATGTAAGAAGGAATTTTACATGCTACATTTTGCTCGACTTTAAACCATCGTATTTCGACAACGGATAAAGATTATTGGTGATTTGATCCATTATAAATGGTTTTTGAAAGCCTGCGACTGTTAATACAATAGGTTTGTTTATAAATAAATAAATCTTCTGCTACCGGTCACGATTTTCTTTATTTTACTATTCGCACGACGCGTTTCGAGAAATAATTCCCATTTTCAAGTGCGTTTTTTTATGTGTGTTAAGCCATTTCTTTTGATGTTGTCAGTGTGTGTGTGTGAGTCTGCTTCATTTTGTTGACTTTTACTGTAATACATAAGAAACGCGATTTTTAGTTCGGTATCAATTCTTTCTGTGAGGTTAGTGGCTAAAGTTTGAGAACAATTTGTACTTACAGTTTTCTAATGGTCCATTTGTGTAGAGAGTCACACACACTTAACATCACACACAACTTGTACATTTTACACATCGAAAATATCTTATATAAACAAAACAGTTACAAAGATCTTCTTATAGGTAGTTCACAGAGATAACATTATAGGCTCTGTACAAAAGCATATCATAATCTGTGGAAGACCTATAATGTTATCTCTGTGAACTACCTATAAGAAGATCTTTGTAACTGTTTTGTTTATATAAGATATTTTCGATGTGTAAAATGTACAAGTTGTGTGTGATGTTAAGTGTGTGTGACTCTCTACACAAATGGACCATTAGAAAACTGTAAGTACAAATTGTTCTCAAACTTTAGCCACTAACCTCACAGAAAGAATTGATACCGAACTAAAAATCGCGTTTCTTATGTATTACAGTGAAAGTCAACAAAATGAAGCAGACTCACACACGCACTGACAACATCAAAAGAAATGGCTTAACACACATAAAAAAAAACGCACTTGAAAATGGGAATTATTTCTCGAAACGCGTCGTGCGAATAGTAAAATAAAGAAAATCGTGACCGGTAGCAGAAGATTTATTTATTTATAAACAAACCTAAAGATTATTGGATTAAAAACAACATTTTTTACTTCATCAGGTTTAAAGTCTAGAAGTGGCGCGTTTGAAAAACTTCTCAGAAAAACGCGTTTTCTGCATTTAGAATCCAAACGAACCAAGATTTTTCAAAAGGTTAAAACTTCCCCAAGACCAATGTCCGCTACAGCAGTTGACCAAATTTGAACATCAGTCTTGATCTAGTTCGCAGCTCTTTAAGGGTGATTATTTTTGCACGCTAAATTTCAACGGTACTCATAGAAAAGGTGCCATTAGCTGATCATTAATTTCAGCCCAATTAAGATCTTTTGCAAAAAGAATTCATTGGTTTCCACAATTTGCTTGGCACCAGTTCCCGTTCATCGTTAAAAACTTGTTTAATATACTGAAACATAACTACAGTAAGACAGGTGTTCGAGTGGCTATAGAAATGGCCGCTGGTCCGGGCTAAACCGAAAACTTTTCACCCCGCGTTCCTAGCTCAAATAGGAACCGAGCACCGAGACCCCCACCCCCATCAAACCACGATTCTGCGCGTGGCTCATATTTGTTACAGTAGTGATCTGCGAACCATCTTTCCGGATATCCTTCTCCGTGGCTTTTCTCGTCTGATAACAAAACTTTAGTAGTCCGTCTTCAATCAGATTCCACATTTTTGCCGCTAACAGTGATCAGGCGATTTGTGTTAATATGAGGAAAAGCGCGAGAGAGAGGGAATATGGATTAACATAGTTTTTTAGCACATCAGTACTTTATGTGTTTTAACCCTATTCATCTCGTCTGGTAGCCACGACGTTGCACGCCCTAAACGAACGGCAACAACAACAACAACAACTACTACTACTACTATTACTACTACCACCGGTTGCTAAAAAAAAAAAGATTGCTTGTATCATCGTTTGTTCCAATGAAATAGAAGAGGTGAAAAATCTATAATTCGATAAACATTGCTAGTAACATTCTGCAGCTTTCCTAGATACAAATAGTATTTTTTCTGGTAATGAGAAAAGATATCGGCACAATATTTTTTATCATGGGTTGCGCTTCGATGTATACTGAAGAGCCAAAGAAACTGGCACACTGTCTAATATCATGTAGAACCACCGCGAGCACGCAGAAGTGCCGCAACACGACGTGACATGGAGACTAATGTCTGAAGCGACGCAACAGGTAACTGATACCATGAATCCTGCAGCGCTGTCACAAATCCGTAAGAGAACGAGGAGATCTCTCCTGAACAGCACGTTGCAAGGCATCGCAGATATGATCAATACTGTTCATGTGTGGGGAGTTTAGTGGCCAGTGAAAGTGTTTAAACTCAGAAGAGTGTTCCTGGAGCCACTCTGTAGCAATTCTGGACGTGTGGGGTGTCGCATTGTCCATCTGGAATTGCCAAAGTCCCGCGGAATGCACAACGGACATGAATGGATGCAGGTGATCAGACAGGATGCTTACGCACGTATCACCTGTTATAGTCATATGTAGATGCATCAGGGGTCCCAAATCACTCCTACTGTACGCCTACCACACCATTAGAGTGCTTCCACCAGCTTGAACAGGCCCCTTCTGTCATGCGGGGTCCATGAATTCATGAGGTTGTCTCCATACACTTACACGTCCATCAGCTCGATGCAATTTGAAACGAGACTCATCCGACCAGACAGCATGTTTCCTGTCATCAACAGTCGAATGTCGGTATTCACGGGCCCAGGCGAAGCGTAAAGCTTTATGTAGTTGAGTCATCAAGGGTACACGAGTGGGCCTTCGGCTCCGAAAGCCCATATCGATGATGTTTCCGTGGATGGTTCGCACGCTGACACTTATTGATGGCCCAACACTGAAATCTGCAGAAATTTGGGGAAGGGTTGCACTTCTGTCACGTTGAACGATTCTCTTCATTCGTTGTTGGTCCCGTTCTTGTAGGATCTTTTTCCGGCCGCAACGATGTCGGAGATTTGATGTCTTACCGGATTGCTGATATTCACAGTACACTCGTGAAATAGTCGTACAGAGAAATCCCACTTCATCGCTACCTCGGAGATGCTGTGTCCGATAGCTCGTGCGCCGACTATAACACTACGTTCAGGCTCAATTAAATCTTGATAACCTGCCGTTGAAGCAGTATTAGCGCCAGACACTTGTTGTCTTTTATAGGAGTTGCCGACCGCAGCGCCGCATTGTGCCTGTTTACATATCTCTGTATTTGATTACGCATGCCTTTACCATTTTCTTTGGCACTTCAGTGTAAATAGTTTTGTAAACTACTAGTGACTGGCTTTGGGACAGCAATGCAAGAAAAAAATTTAAATACTATGATAGTACTTCCGCTATTAAAATAATGCCATTTACTTATGTGAAAACCGCTTCGTGCTACTGCCGTAATTTTTATAAATAATCCATAATTATTTCCCGTGGCACACAGGGACAGTATAAGATTTCATATTTTAATGAATTAAATGTCCATGGGTTTTGAAAACCCCGCTTATGTAACTTTCGTTCCGAAACACGTGTACGAAGTAAAAACCGCAAGACTGACATTCAGCGGACGTATATTCATAAAGTAAACGTTGATAGTGACTTCTTCTTGTTTCCTTTTCTGCTGTGTAATGCGATACGCGCAAGTCAGAGAACTACAAACTATGGAAATTGTCACAGAAAATTAAGTACGCAACCATATATCCTTCCGGTCGTGCTCTTAAATCCTTCTTGGTCAGGGATAAAATATTACGCTGCAATTTATCCGTCTGTGCAGTTTAGTTTGTTGCCTTCTGGAGCCAGCCCTTTGTAATGTGCACCGCATAACCGCAGAGGTCAGCCATTTTGTGTGTGTGTGTGTGTGTGTGTGTGTGTGTGTGTGTGTCTGTCGTCGCCTGCAAGGTGTTGTGGCCTCACGGAAAATATTTGTACACATTGAAAGGTAAAAAAACACGAGCATATGGCGTTCTCCTTTGCATAGCGGATGAGCTCTTCGTCGTAATTTATTCACAACATTTATCCTAGGCAACAGATGAACACCACTTCCTTTATGGGCTCGACATGAATTTGTAGTTTATTACGCGCTCAGCGTTGCGTCCTCGTTACACAGGACTGCAGTGAATGTAATTAATTTCAACGTTGGTTACCACCAGAGCTGGCGCAGAGAGTATCAAACACTGCTGCGCACATTCTAGCACACAAAGACAGCGTCCTGCTGGGTGCTTGTCGGTGTAACAAACACAAACTGCTGCCTACCGGACCGATCTCCCGACACCGCAGTGTCGCCAAACATTGTCTAGACTGACACTGATTCCTCGTTGATATACTCTCGAATTATTTTCAGCCTAGAGTCAACCAAAAGCAACTGTGACCTGAGCAAGCAAGCGATCTGTGTGTGTGTGTGTGTGTGAGAGAGAGAGAGAGAGAGAGAGAGAGAGAGAGAGAGAGAGAGAGAAAGAAAGAAAGGCCCTGCGGCACTGCTTCCAATGTAAATAGCAAATGGAGCATAGACTTGATACTGGTCTTATCGCAGATTCGGTGTAGAGCCAGATGTGTTGAGGAGTGAAGTCAAATAAGCTTCCGAAAATATGGTTAAAAAGAAAACTAGTGGACATGATGGAATTCCAGCATAATTGTTCATAGTTGTTGGAAAGAATGCAGTGAAAGTGCTGCATTCAACATGTCAGAAAATATGGAGCACGCAACAGTGACCAGAAGACTGGAAAAGACCAGTATTCATCACGACCCAAAGAAGGGAATTTCTAAAGAATGCCTACATCATCGAAAAGTCGCACATATCTCACATGCTAGAAAAGTCATGCTGAAAACTGTACAAAATAAACTTCGCCAGTATCTAGAGCGAGAATTACCCGAAGAACAAGCTGTATTTCGTAAAGAAAGAGAAACCAGAGCTCAAATTGCCAACAATCGATGGATCATGGGAAAGGCCAGAGAATTCCAGAAAGAGGTGTATCTCTGCTCTATTGATTATGCCAAAGCCTTTGACTGTGTCGATCCAGTAGTGTATTTCCGTTGCTTCGTTCTTGGACTTCCCTGAAGAAAACGTAAAATACAAATCAAGATGTCAGCAGTTTTACTCCTCGAGCCTCCCGGATACGAGTCCAGTGGATTGACCACAGCGCTGCCCAGCGCAGCCCGGCGCCACAGATTTTGAGAGGCGGCGGAGTGAGACGCGAGGTTGTTGGGTTGGGGAAGCGGCCGGCGAGACACTGCTGTTCTCGATTGGCCTCCTCCGAGCAGAGGTCGATTGGCAAAGCGCGCGAGCAGCCGGTGCGCTTGTTTGCGCGCCGCACAATCGATACAGCTGTTATTCCAGGAGGCGACCGCTCTGATCGGGCAGCGGTCTGTTGACCGTCGCCTCTGTCTCAGATACGTGCCCGGCCCGCGCCGCGCCGCTTTCCTGCCACTCCTACGACGTGTCGTCGCAGATAACCGAGGCATCCGCAACCACTCGACGTTACCGCTGTCTGGTAGACTTCCCTTTTCGGAAGCTTCAATAGGAGGGCACTCCGTGAAGAAAGCTACACATAAAGGATTACTCACAAGGGAACCTCCCCATCGCACCCCCCTCAGATTTAGTTATAAGTTGGCACAGTGGATAGGCCTTGAAAAACTGAACACAGATCAATCGAGAAAACAGGAAGAAGTTGTGGGGAACTATGAAAAAAATAAGTAAAATATGCAAACTGAGTAGTCCATGTCAAAGATATCCAACATCAAGAAATGTGTGAGCTCCGGCGCGCCGTGGTCTCGTGGTTAGCGTGAGCAGCTGTGGAGCGAGAGGACCGTGGTTCAAGTCTTCCCTACAGTGAAAATTTTAATTTTTTATTTTCGCAAAGTTATGATCTGTCCGTTCGTTCATTGACGTCTCTGTTCACTGTAATAAGTTTAGTGTCTATATTTTGCGACCGCACCGCAAAACCGTGCGATTAGTAGACGAAAGGACGTGCCTCTCCAATGGGAACCGAAAACATTTGATCGCAAGGTCATAGGTCAACCGATTCCTCCACAGGAAAACACGTCTGATATATTCTATACGACACATGACAGGAATATGTTGTCGACCCACCTAACTTGTAAACTTGGCGAATGGGTAAAAAGATTCTTCTACCTTGCCCGATTTAGGTTTTCTTGTGGATGTGATAATCACTCCCAAAAAATTGATGAAATCACAAGAGTTTGTCTCATAAACTGCAACAAATGAATGCAACAGTTTTACAGTCGCACAGTTTTCCCTGTGCTCTGTCAAAACATATGTTTTTAACGTTTTCAAATTTTTCCGTGTGTACACCGTCAAATCCTGCATATGTCCAAGCAAATCTGAACATGTCCTGGAACTTTGGAGAGCGAAGTTGATTGTGTGTGTGTGCCTGAACTTTGATAATTGTCTGAAAATAAAAAATTAAAATTTTCACTCGAGGTAAGACTTGAACCAAAGACCTCTCGTTCCATAGCTGCTCACACTAACCACATGACCACAGCGCTACTGAGATGGCAGTGTCCTTAATGTTGCCTATCTTAAGCATGGACTACTCAGTTTGTATATTGTGCTTTTTTTTCTTGTTCCATACAACTTCTTCCTGTTTTCTCGATTGATCTGTGTTCAGTTTCTCAAGGCCTATCCACTGTGCCAACTTATAACTAAATCTGAGGGGGGTGCGATGGGGAGGTTCCCTTGTCAGCTGCACCTACCGATATTGTTTTATGCAACCCGCACTACGTCTGTATCAGGAACGGTATCCAAACAGGCGACGGCCACGTAATCGATATAAGAGTTTTTGTTGACTGTTAGCAAACTGAATCACACTGTAGAAAGTACAGGTGAGGACTGACCATGAGTTACTCGGTATTTTTGAAGCAGGATATACCTTACGTCTGCCATACTAATCCAAGTGTTTCTAATCTTTCTCTCTGTACTTGGTTACAGTAACCGTATTCCGTTTATAGTCTTAATTTGTGTGGCCATAGTGTCCGTAGTTGCTTTATAATTCTTGAGGGTATTTTTGTTCTGTCGTTGCAACTACAAAAAAAAAAAAAAAAAAAAAAAATGGCTCCGAGCACTATGGGACTCAACTTCTGAGCTCATTAGTCCCCTGGAACTTAGAACTAGTTAAACCTAACTAACCTAAGGACATCACACACATCCATGCCCGAGGCAGGATTCGAACCTGCGACCGTAGCGGTCTCGCGGTTCCAGACTGCAGCGCCTAGAACCGCACGGCCACTTCGGCCGGCGCAACTACAAAAATGCGTGATTTCTTCACCAGACGCGTTTCGCTTTATTGAGGTAAAGCATCAGTAGTGGTCTGTAATTAAGTTATTTACATTTTTATTTTGTTTTAGATCGAAAAATAGTTCGTTAAGAATAGGTTGATTTGTACTTACGGTGATTTTTCGCCTGATTTCTTGCTTACATCGGGAAACGCCGTCTGCAGAAACGCAGAAAAACAACGATGTGCTAGAACTGAACCAATAAAGAAAAATCGTACTAAGAGCTCGCCTTTCTCAATCTCATAGTTAATTAAACGCGAGCAAGCAATGCAGCGACAACATTACCTGAATATATCCACACTTCTCAAATCAATCTTTACTAAATCATGTTTCGAAAAATCAACATCCTCTGCATTTGCTTCTCTGTCTTCTGCCAGTTATTTGCAGGCAGCTCAGTAGTGCTACCAACACTGCTGCACCACGTACGTCTCACTGAAGCTACACTGTCAGCGGCAGTGCTACCGAAGACCAAATATCAGATTGCTCGTACTCAGAACCTCACTGGCCTAACATACCGGCTATTGAAGACTTCTGTTTGAAAAATATCCATTGTACTAATAAGCAGTATGAGAGATCGAATAAAAAGAGAACTCACATCACTTTTATTGAATACGAATGAACTAGGAAGCTTACAACGTTTGATGTTATTTTACACATTCGATTCGTTAAAGAACCGCGAGTGAACGTGTGTGGAGGAGGGGCGGGGGGAGGGGGATAAATAGGTTGGACGAGGCATTTGTAAGCTACCTCTGTCGTTCACGAATTACGCTTCCTTTGCGTTCTGACAATTAGTGTGTCCGGCACATACCTTTCCTACAACTACATTTATACAGTTATTCCACGTCAAATAACTTCGAGCGCATACCACCAGATAGAAGAACTTTCTCAATGAGTAATCGCAATCGGTGTGTTCGACCAAGAATGGGTCCTTCCGCAAATTCACACGGTGTACACTACATCTCAAAATACACATGAAACTCTGCTGCGGACAAATGTGTCGGTATATGAAAGGCCTTTCTGGGCTCAGTTTTCTGTCTCAGAGTATTTTATTTGTTTCAGTGCCATGTCTGTATTACTCTCAGCACGTTAAATCTAAAAAGAATATATTTGTGGCAACAGGGATGTTAACCTTCCTTATGCTTCCACCGCTACATCGAAGAGTTTCAGCAGAGCTTCGTAGCCAACGACCGGCATTGAGAACACTTGTCACGTCCTCTCTTTCAATGAGACATTGCGCAGAAGTTTCAAACTGAATACAGCAAGGCATCCGACGATAAAGAACTGTAAGACTCTCCTCGTAACTAAAATATCTTTCACCACCAAGATTAGAAGCGATTAGCAGCACCTCATTTACGGAGATTGACGAATAGAGGTAATAATGAAAGATTTCTGGTCCACCACCAGCCGTCTTACATCCACGCTCGACACTTCCCACCAATTCATGTACAACGAGGGTAAAATAGAAGTTGCCCGTAACTGATTAATGCACATTTAAGTTAGGTAACCCACCTTCGACACATGGCACATGATGTAATATGGATTGCCTATCTTAAAGTGCACAAAGTATTTCTGAGCTAGTTTTATTTTGCCCGCCCTGTTGAACAGAGCTTTGTTTACCGGATGGTTTTTCTCTCTGGTCGTCCGCTGTGGCCGAGTGGCTCTAGACGCTTCAGTCTGGAACCGCGTGACCGCTACGGTCGCAGGTTCGAATCCTTCCTCGGGAATGGATATGTGTGATGTCCTTAGGTTAGTTAGGTTTAAGTAGTTCTAAGTTCTAGGGGACTGATGACCTCAGATGTTAAGTGCTGAGAGCCATTTTTTTATTCTCTCTCTCCACATATCTATGCACCTCTCAGATTTTTCCGCACAGTGAGGTAACAAATTAAGCCCTCACTAAGAGGCGCGAATATTGCTCTATCCTGCTTATCACACAGTCTGAGAGAAAAATCAAAAACTACACACCACCAAGGAATTATCCGAATAGAACGGAAATCAGTAGATATGATGTATATGGACAAACAAATGCGTACAGTTTCAGATAAATTGGATGATTTATTTAAGACAAAGTACAGTTCCAAAAACATTGGATAATTTATTCTAGAGAAAGAGCGTTACAAATTAAGCAAGTCAATAACGCGTTGGTCTACCTATGGCCCTTATACAATCAGTTATTCCGCTTGGCACCAATGAATAGTTGTTGGTTGCCCTCCTGATATATATCGTTCCAAATTCTGTCCAATTGCCGCGTTAAGATTGTCAAAATCCCGAGCTGGTTAGAGGGTCCTGTCCATATTATTCCAAACGTTCTCAATTGAGGAGAGATCTGACGACCTTGCGGGCAAAGATAGGGTTTGACATGCACGAAGACAAGCCGTAGAAACTCTCGCCGTGTGCGGACGGGCATTATCTTGCTGAAATGTAAGCCCAGGATGCGTTTCTATGAAGGGCAACAAAACGAGACGTAGATTATTGTCGACGTACCGCTGTGTTGGAAAGGTGCCGCGGATGACATCCAAAGACGACCTGCTGTGAAAAGAAATACCACCCCAGGCCTACCACCGTCTGGGACGTCTCTGGACCCGTCTTGCTGGTCAGCGAGGCTCACTTCGAAGTGGGACTCATAACTGAAGACAATTCTGCTCCAGCCAATGAAATTCTAGGCCGAAGACTTGTTCGAATGTGCCGCGGACACCAGTGGGATGCCGAACTGACTGCCTCCCGCCGTACAGCCTGGACAACTAGGAGGGATGGTCCAGGGTGCCATCTCTTTTCATAGCGGTATCCCTTTGGCTGTCATTTGTCGCACCCTTATAGCACAGTGATATGTCGACGATATTCTGCGCCCCGTTTTGTTTCCCTTCATGACAAGCCATCCTGGGCTTACACTTCAGCAAGATAACGCCCGTCTGCACACGGCGGGAGTTCTGCTGCTTGTCTTCGTGTTAACCAAATCCTACTGTGGCCAGCAAGGTCGCCGCATCTCCGCCCAACGGAGAATGTATGGAGCATTATGGGCAAGGGTTTTCAACTACCGGGGGATCTAGCGCGTATTTTGGACAAAATCTGGCACGATGTCCCCTCAGGAGGACATCCAATAACGCTATACATCAACGCCAAACGGAATAACTACTTGCTTTAGGCCAGAGATTGACCAACGCGTTATTGACCTACTCAGTTTGTGACGCTCT
The DNA here is from genome assembly GCF_021461385.2 of Schistocerca piceifrons. Classification (NCBI taxonomy): domain Eukaryota; kingdom Metazoa; phylum Arthropoda; class Insecta; order Orthoptera; family Acrididae; genus Schistocerca; species Schistocerca piceifrons. The sequence goes on from NC_060144.1 coordinate 84,520,491, forward strand.
TTCTCCTGAATACACCGAGCGAGGTGGCGCAGTGGTTAGCACACTGGACTCGCATTCGGAAGGACGACGGTTCAATCCCGTCTCCGGCCATCTTGATTTAGGTTTTCCGTGATTTCCCTAAATCACTACAGGCAAATGCCGGGATGATTCCTTCGAAAGGGCACGGCCGATTTCCTTCCCCATCCTTCCCTCACCCGAGCTTGCGCTCCGTCTCTAATGACCTCGGTGTCGACGGGACGTTAAACACTAATCTCCTCCTCCTCCTCTCCTGAATAAGTAATCCATTTTCTCCGAAATTGTAATCATTTGTTTGGCTGTACATGCACGTCACATCTACCGATTTCCGCACCTTTCGGATAATTCCTTCGTAGTGTGTCGCCGCGTTTTCTTGTGCTTATTGTGTATTTGTGGTGGAATCAAAGTACCGGATGATCAAAAAGTCGGTATAAATTTGAAAATTGAATAAATCACGGAATAATGTAGATAGAGAATTACAAATTGCCACATATGCTTGCAATGACATGGAGTTTTATTAGAACCAAAAAAATACAAATGTTCAAAAAATGTCCGACAGATGGCGCTTCATCTGATCAGAATAGCAATAATTAGTATAACAAAGTAAGACAAAGCAAAGATGATGTTCTTTACAAGAAATGCTCAATATGTCCGCCATCATTCCTCAACAATAGCTGTAGTCGAGGAATACTGTTGTGACCAGCACTGTAAAGCATGTCCGGAGTTATGGTGAGGCATTGGCGTCGGATGTTGTCTTTCAGCATCCCTAGAGATGTCGGTCGATCACGATACACTTGCGACTTCAGGTAACCCCAAAGCCAATAATCGCACGGACTGAGGTCTGGGGTCCTGGAAGGCCAAGCATGAGGAAAGTGGCGGCTGAGCACACGATCATCACCAAACGACGCGCGCAAGAGATCTTTCACGCCTCTAGCAATATGCGGTGGTTCTAATAAAACCCCATGTCATTCCAAGCATGTGTGTCAATTTTTACCTCTCTATTTACATTATTCCGTGGCTTGTTAAGTTTTCAAATTTATACTGAGTTTTTGATCACCCGGTAAATTTAGTAGAAGCAAGCTCTCTCTGATTCAGCATTAAAGGACCAATTCTCGTCTCCTGCACCTCTCGTTGTCCATCTCTTGTCATCGCGGCTTCTTCGTCTCCATCCGCACTTCTCTCTGCTGCTCTACCTATCGGTCTTTCTGTTAGTGGTGACGGCAGAACATTTTAAGCCCACTAGGCCAATTACGGCGAACGTAAAATCCTCGGCGCTGTTCGAGTAATAAGAATTTCCGGGGCAATCGTGTCGTTTGCTTTAAAGCAGACTACAAGGGGACGTATCGGATTCATTAGTGACAGCGCAGCTCAAAACGGATTTCGGCCTTAAATGCGTTTCTCGGTTCTCGGCGTTGCTAGCCGGCCAGCAGTGCACCGCGCGGTCCCAGCCGCTCGTCGCTGCCTCTCGCTAAACAAAAAGTCGCCCCGGACCACAGAACTGCGGAGCCCATTAGGCAGAGATAACGAAGCCGGTCGCCGCCCGCGCCCTTCTCGCCGGCCACGGAGAGTTTTCGGCCCTTTGTCGCTACCCGTATGGAACAGCAGAATCCGCTCTTAGAGGCGATCGCAGTTGACTGTCGAAGCCAGACAGGCTCGGTTCCCAACGACAGTCGTCCAAATATTAATATGGTTACAAGACGTCAACAACGTTTGTTTACAATATTTCCGAATACTCTTACTACCCGACGACGCTATTATTGCACTTGGCTTCCCGTGGCCGTTACCGGAAACAGGCGGGGACATTATTGTGAACAAGTACAGTGGTGACTAAGGAAATCGCATCGCACTGTGAATGCTTTCAGGACAGCTCCGCATCTACTATAAATGGTTCAAATGGCTCTGAGCACTATGGGACTTAACTTCTGTGCTCATCAGTCCCCTAGAACTTAGAACTACTTAAACCCAACTAACCTAAGGACATCACACACATCCATGCCCAAGGCAGGATTCGAACCTGCGACCGTAGCGGTCGCGTGATTCCAGACTGTAGCGCCTAGAACCGCTTGGCCACACCGGCCGGCCGCATCTACTATAAACGGGATCAGCGTGTTCTCGTCAAATAACACGATAAAATATCAGGATATGCCCATCGATGCGCCCTCAGTCCCAGGTGCAGTAATATTGTGGATGACTAATACACATGATAAGAGGATATACTCCTTCATGTGAATACAGACCCTGGAACACATGTTGTTACGAAACAGCAGTCTTCAGCAACTTTTGTAGATCTAACTGCTGCTCACAATACACTATGGCTGGACGGGCTAATAGTAAAGCTAAAGTACACTGTACATTGCTGGATACTAACAACACAGTTGTCTAATGTTGTGACTTGGCAAGACAGCCAAGCCACTAGGAGATAGCCGAAAGGCACGCGTTTAAGCTCACGCCGGCTGGCGTGAGGTCTGGAACAGGTCAAGTAATTATACTAGCAAAAAAGGTACGTAGCCTCTGGAATACTTAACTTTAATCCATAATTGGTGAACATCGGTCTGACGGTACATGCATCACAAGATAAATAGCAAATGATAATGGCGCCTTGCTAGGTCGTAGCAAATGACATAGCTGAAGGCTAAGCTAACTATCGTCTCGGCAAATGAGAGCGTAATTTGTCAGTGAACCATCGCTAGCAAAGTCGGCTGTACAACTGGGGCCAGTGCTAGGAAGTCTCTCTAGACCTGCCGTGTGGCGGCGCTCGGTCTACAATCACTGACAGTGGCGACACGCTGGTCCGACGTATACTAACGGACCGCGGCCGATTTAAAGGCTACCACCTAGCAAGTGTGGTGTCTGGCGGTGACACCACATCTAACGCATTGAAAAACCAATATTTCCGAGTCTGGCTTCAGGACTGATATGTGGAGCTTTCGACACAACGAAATTAAACTTATAACCAGTTTGTAGTTGCCACACACTATTAAAAACATATTGTTCTTAATAAATTAACAGTAGCAATGATTATAGAGACTGAGAGAGGTGGCGCAATGGTTACCACACTGGTCTCGCATTCGGGAGGACGACGGTTCAATCCCGCGTCCGGTCATTCTGATTTAGGTTTTCCGTGATTTCCCTAAATCGCTCCAGGCAGATGCCGGGATGGTTCCTTTGAAAGGGCACGGCCGACTTCCTTCCCCGTCCTTCCCCCAATCCAATGAAACCGATGACATAGCTGTTTGGTCTCTTCCCCCAAACAACCCAACCCACCCCAATGATTATAGATAGTTTCAAAATTTGCTTAACCAACTTTTATTAAATAAAACAATATTTATAAAACGATTATTAATAAAATATAACTGCCATAACTAAACCTCACAAGCTTCGTAACTTACATTGAAACTGTTTTTCATGTAATCCAGATCAAAACTATAAAACTACTTCCACAACTAAGGGGGTGCATTACGTCCAACAAATATAAGTCTTTCAAAGTTTGCTTAGTCACCTTTCATTAGTTAAAACAATATTCAGAAAACCACAATTAATCAAATCTCAAACATGTTTCAATTAACAAGGAAACTGGTTTAATGTAAGTCGGGACGCAGCTAAGAACATTAATCCACTCAAGTCCAATAAGCTCAGATCTTTCCAAAATTGGTCTTAAAATTTCTGACAATTAACAGGATTATAATACATTCAATATAATAATAACATATGAAATCGTCTTAACATGGGACTGCCTCAAGTTTACGATAAATTGGTGATGGACGCGAGCAAACCGAAAGGTTCTAACAGATACAGGAGATGCACGGACCAGAAGGTGAAATAAAAAGATACTCAACTTTGATCTACAAGTAAGGTTGCGGAAAACCCCAACGCTCCACCGGCAAGATGGAATTGCCACTCGTTAACAACGCAACCATATGGACCGATGACCGTAGCAGTCTGGTCCCTTTAATCCCACCAACCAACCAACAAACAACGCAACCATAGACACCGATCCAGGTCCTTAATTTTCACTCTTCCACCGTGATACCCCGATCGAAGCTTGCTCGTGTCGACCACCGCCAATTATCTGAAACATAAGACATCAGCGGCAAACAACATTCTGACGCAACAGATACACAAGGATATTAACCCAACTAGTTATCAATAAACCTTTAATTCTACGCGGCACAAATGAAACTTAAGCAGACTTAACATACATGACAGTAGCTCTTAAGATTTGATTAGACAACCTATAAAACAACAAATAAGATAATAAAATAGAAAAGTAAATAGGGAGAATTTTTTGGCGCGCTTCTGAACGCCAGGCACAAACTTACGCACTACTTGGTATGTATTAAACACGGCTTCATGTCTATTGGTTGTGCATCACTAGCACTCCTTTAAATGCCGTCAACATATCAGGCAGCAAGATCAAAGGTAACTGAAACAGCCGGCCAGTGTGGCACTATGGGACGTAACATGTGAGGTCATCAGTCCCCTAGACTTAGAACTACTTAAACCTAACTAACCTAAGGACATCACACACATCGATGCCCGAGGCAGGATTCGAACCTGCGACCGTAGCAGCAGCGCGGTTCCCGACTGAAGCGCCTAGAACCGCTCGGCCACAGTCGGCCGGCTCTTCGAGGTAATCCATAATGTTGGAACACAATATATGTTCCAGAATCCTGCTTGGTATTGACGTTAACGGTATGGACCTGTAATTTAGTGGATTACTCCTACTACCGTTCTTGAATGTTGGCGTGACCTGTGCAACTTTTGCCGGCTGGTGTAGCCGAGCGGTTCTAGGCGCTTCAGTGTGGAACCGCGCGGCGGCAACGGTCGCAGGTTCGAATCCTGACTCGGGCGTGGATGTGTGTGATGTCCTTAGGTTAGTTAGGTTTAAGTAACTCTTAAGTTCTAGGGGACTGATGACCTCAGATGTTAAGTCCGATAGTGCTCACGGCCATTTTTGCTTGATTACTCCGAGGATATTTACTTGTACGTTACTGATGTTGGCAGCTGTTCTTTATTCGAATTCTGAAATATTTACTAGGTCTTCATTGGTGAAGGAATTTCGGAAAGCTGTGATTAGCAACTCTGCTTTGGTAGCACGGTCTTCGATAGTGCTGGCCGCGGTGGTCGTGCGGTTCTAGGCGCTCCAGTCCGGAGCCGCGCTGCTGCTACGGTCGCAGGTTCGAATCCTGCCTCGGGCATGGGTGTGTGAGATGTCCTTAGGTTAGTTAGGTTTAAGTAGTTCTAAGTTCTAGGGGACTGATGACCACAACAGTTGAGTCCCATAGTGTTCAGAGCCATTTGACCCATTTGACTCTTCGATAGTATGTCCATTGCTGTCGTGAAGATAAGGCATTGATTGTGTCTTGCCACTAGTATACTTCACATACGACCACAATCTCTCTGGATTTTCTGGCAGGTTTCGAGACAAAGTTTCGCTTTAAAGTCCGCGCTAAATTTCGAGCTTCTGTAAAATATTGCCAATGTTGGGGATTTTGCGTCTGCTTAAATTTGGCATGTTTGTTTCGTTGTTGCTGCAGCAGTGTTCTGGCCCGTTTTGTGTACCAAGGAGGATCAGCTCCGTCGTTTGTTAATTTATTTGGTATAAATCTCTCAATTGCTGCCGATACTATTTCTTTGAATTCAAGCCACAACTGGTCTACGTTAATATTGTCAATTTGGAAGGAGTGGAGACTGTCTGTCAGGAAGGCGTCAAGTCTGGACGTGATACGATGAACCCTCTGCCAAGCAGGCGAGTGTGACTTCCAGAGTAGACATGTAGTTGCTGATGTGTCGGAACTGTGGACTCCAACGGCAGCTGTGCCGGCAACATTGCGCGCTGCAGATCAGCGTGCCGAGCGTAACGAGTCGAATGGCGCTCCTGTTTCGAAACCGCCCCCGCCGCCCGCTCAGGCGTGCAGTGCTGGGCAAGGTCGCGCGCACGTTAGCGCGGCCGCCCGCTCTTCCGTTCATTACACACGCCGTGCGAAGCGCGCGCCGTGTAACCAGTCACAGCTATTATTACACCTCCCCCCGCCTCCCCCCCTCCTCCCTCCCGCGGGCCGCCAACGCAGTGTAAGGGCAAGCTCAAGTGCCGTCCTGTTACACCCACCCATAGGGAACCGCGCATTACTGCCGTATCCATTATAGAAACAAAAGTTGTCGACGAAGTTGCTAACACAACCAAATCACAACTATGTCCAACCAGTGATACTGCTTCCAATTCTGGTTGGGATACAATTTTCATCAGAATTTGCCCAGAGGGGGGGCTTGCAATTAGGATTATTGAACCGCTCACCAGTTAACCTCTAAACTTCGCCGTTCTGTCCCATGCGTTTGAGGACACGTTATACTTCATGGTGATCCGATCGTCGAAAGGTAACGTTTATCTTCTTGGCCTACGCACGTTGCCTCTTTGCTGTAACCGGTTTCTTCGTCTTCTCCCTTACTTTCATTTCCATGAAACACCTGTAATCAACTCAAACACAGCGTAACTACACTCAAGAGCCAAAGAAACTGGTACACATGCCTAATATCGTGTAGGGCCCCCGCGAGAACGCAGAAGTGTCGCAACAAGACGTGGCATGGATTCGACTAACGTCTGAAGTAGTGCTGGAGGGAACTGACACCATCAATCCTACAGGGCCGTCTACAAGAGTAGGAGGGCGTGGAGCTCTCTTCTGAACAGCACGTTGCAACGCATCCCAGATATCCTCAATGTCCGTATATGGAGAGTTTGGTGTCCAGCGGAAGGGTTTAAACTCAGAAGAATGTCCTTGGAGCCACTCTATAGCAATTCTGGGCGTGTAGGGTGTCACATTGTCCTGCCGGAATTGCTCAAGCCCGTCAGACTGCAAAAACGGACATGAATGAATGTGAATGCTTACGTGCGTGTCACCTGCCAGAGTCGTATCTATACGTGTCAGGGGTCCCATATCACTTCAGCTGCCCACGTCCCACACCATAACAGAGCCTCCACCAGCTTGAACAGTTTCCATTGATTCATGAGGCTGTCTTCATACCAGTAAACGTCGATAAGCACGACACAATTGGAAACGATACTCGTTCGACCAGGTTACATGTCTCCAGTCATCAACAGTCCAATACCGGTGTGGACGGACCAAGGCAAGGCGTAAAGCTTTGTGTCGTGCAGTCATCGAGGGTACACGAGTGGGCTCCAGCTCCGAAAGCGACCGTTGCGGCCGCGCGCTTCCAGACTGAAGCGCCTAGAACCGCTCGGCTACACCAACCGGCAAAAGTTGCACAGGTCATGCCAACATTCAAGAACGGTAATAGGAGTAATCCACTAAATTACAGGTCCATATCGTTAACGTCAATACGAAGCAGGATTCTGGAACATATATTGTGTTCCAACATTATGGATTACCTCGAAGAGCCGGCCGCTGTGACCGAGCGGTTCTTGGCGCTTCAGTCCTGAACAGCGCCGCTGCTACGGTCGCAGGTTCGAATCCTGCCTCGGGCATCGATGTGTGTGATGTCTTTAGGTTAGTCAGGGGACTGATGACCTCACATGTTACGTCCCATAGTGCTTAGAGCCATTCAAACCATTTGATTACCTCGAAGAAAACGGTTTATTGGCACACAGTCAGTCTGTGACTGACTGCCCCTCCGGTGCGCGGCGAAGATCTACAGTGAATCACTTTAATAATTGGACACTATGATATGTTAACCTTGTAGCATCATAACTTTATTCGTAACTGAACAAGCAAAACATATAACCAAGTATTATATTCCAAGATGTGATTTGTAAATAATAGCGTAAGCTTTATAAGATAACGTACAGAAGTTCTTTTATAATATTAGTTAAATACAACTCGGTCTTATATTCACGTTACTTTAATATTCCGACACTTTGCAGAACTAATCATTTCAAGACAAGATTTTGTGGAACATGTTTCAATATCTTGTCGGGTAGCCATTCTGTTTTATCACTCCTTTCAACGCTGCGGCATACTGTAAATGATCTTTTTTAAATGATGCGCATTTAGACTGTCCCATTCTTCTTTTAATTGACGCTTGAGAGTTTCCTTGGACGATACTGGTGTTTTTCTAACACGTCGCTCCAGTTCTCCCCACACATTCTGAATGGGTTCGAGATCTGATTGAGGTGTGGTTGTAACACTTTGGGGCAATTGTACAACAAATATTCCTGCACAATGCGAGCCTTATGTTTCGGGTCATTGTCCTGGTGAAACTTGAACGCCTTTGATATCCCCATGGTTTCAGCACTTTTCCGTAAACTGTTCTTTAACATGTTCAAATAGACATATTTATCCATAATACTGTCGATGAACACCAATTCGCCCTCCATGCTTCACATTGGGTTTAATATTTGTGACTGTAAATTCTTCGTTCTTCTACCGCCACACCATGCTTCGTCCACAGGATCCAAAAACGTTAAATTTACTTCTCTCGGCAAAAGTGGCGTCGTTTCACCATATTTCATCCTTCGTAATAAACTCCCTGGCAAAGTAGTCTACAATCTCGTCTTCCAGTTCTCTTCTTTCACATACGGTTTCTTCCTGGCCGCCCTTCCATTGTAGCCACTTTCATTTAATGCTTTGCGAATGTCTACCAAAGCCACTAAATTGCGAATGAATGTAATATTTATGACTGTGGTGACCTAGTCGCCACGATGAATTGCAGCCTTCAAAAATTGGGCTTTACGCAATGTCGTGCGAAACTTACGTAGTGCGAGCCGATCTCTGTGATTCTAATAACTGTATGCGTGACGATGAATCGTGTCTTCTGCGGAAGGATCCATTAGTGTTTGGTTAGTTTTGTGTATGACGTGCGTATAGCGTAAGCATCGTTGTGTGTGTGTGTGTGTGTGTGTGTGTGTGTGTGTGTGTGTACTTTTTGGTGTTGTTCAAAATGGCTCTGAGCACTATGGGACTCAACTTCTGAGATCATTAGTCCCCTAGAACTTAGAACAAGTTAAACCTAACTAACCTAAGGACATCACACACATCCATGCCCGAGGCAGGATTCGAACCTGCGACCGTAGCGGTTTCGCGGTTCCAGACTGCAGCGCCTAGAACCACACGGCCACTTCGTCCGGCTTTTGGTGTTGTTATCATGTGTGATTAATACGGAAAGAAAGAAAGCCAGACAAGGAACTGGAAGCGATCAGCGGGCCGCGGTGGCCGACCGGTTCTAGGCGCTTCAGTCCGGAACCACGGGACTGCTACGGTCGCAGGTTCGAATCCTGCCACGGGCATGGATGTGCGTGATCTCCTTAGGTTAATAAGGTTTAAGTAGTTCTAAGTTCTAGGGGACTGATGAGCTCAGATATTAAGTCCCATAGTGCTCAGAGCCATTTTGAAGCGAACAGACCAATTGTTGTGGCAGTCTCGGAACGGCGAATGGTCCAGGCGTGTTGTTGAACGCTTTGCTTGGAGGGAACCAGCTCCATTGGGTGAAGTGTGAGCTATCAAGTAATTCTAATCGGACTATAGTGGTGGTTCGTGGTCGACACCACCATCTGGCGACCGCCGCCAGCAAAGCGTTTGCCGGTAAGCATAACCAGGAGGAAGCAACATATATGCACGCCCTCTTTTTTCGCTCTGCTGGGGAGGCCTGCGTCGAGCCAGACATTACGCAACCTCCTCCACACGATAGATTTAGCCCCTAGGAATCCATTACGCACATCAGTAGAACCGGCCTCCCCCGCGAATTATACATGGGAGGAGGCAATACATTCGTTGAGTCTACTAGGAACGTACGCTCTCGGAATTTTAACAGTAGACCACTGCGTGTGATCCACGCCTCCCTCGTAGCGTCTGCTATTGGAGGTGGATGAGAAGCTCTGTAAAGCTTTCGCGCTTACTAAACGAAACTATGGCGGAAGGTACTGCACTTGTTTGCACTTTCTGTATTTCTTCTACGGTAAATTTGGTAAGTGTGCAGTACTGGCGATTAATACTCAAGTATCGACCGAGGATGGGTTTTGTAAGCTACTTCCTTCGTGAGTGCACTAAATTTTCTGATAGAAGTTTTCGTATGATTAATTTTATGTGCTCTGTCTACTTTAAATCTCCCCGTACCCACACTCCGCAATGTTTAATGGATACCGCTGCTTCCAGTGATCGTTCAGTAATAGCGTAAAGCCGTGAACACACAATAAGGGGCGTTGCCGCCTGTCTATGCGCAGTACGTTACTTCTCTTTGCGTTAAGACTCGCCTACCTATTCCTCTACCAACAGTCGATCCTCTACAGGTTTTCCGTATTTCACTACAACACTCTAGCGTTACGTATGCAACAGCATCATCCGTGAAAAGTCATGTTGACGCCTCCTGCGTTATCCATTAGGTTATTTGTACGAGCTATGAGCAGTATTAGCGGCCGGGATGGCCGAGCGGTTCTAGGAGCTACAGTCTGGAACCGCGCGACCGCTACGGTCGCAGGTTCGAATCCTGCCTCGGGCATGGGTGTGTGTGATGTCCTTAGGTTAGTTAGGTTTAAGTAGTTCTAAGTCCTAGGGGACTGATGACCTCAGAAGTTAAGTACCATAGTGCTCAGTGCCATTTGAACCATTTAAACAGTATTATATACAGGGTGGTCAGAAATTCTCGTTACAAATTTCTAGGACATTTAGAGGGTAGTGATTACAGAACATTTTGAATAGGAATCCATGTCCGGAATCGTATCGTTTCCGTTTCACGACAGTTTCAGTTCAGATGTGTACCTCGTCAACGCCTGCTTAGGGCAAGAGAAACGTCTCAGAGTTCCCTGTCCTGGTATGCAACAGGGTAGACACGATGACGTGTACTACGTCAGACGATCCCCAGAACTAATGAGGAGGTATTGAATAGAATTGGGGAGAAGAGGAGTTTGTGGCACAACTTGACTAGAAGAAGGGATTGGTTCGTAGGACATGTTCTGACGCATCAAGGGATCACCAATTTAGTATTTGAGGGCAGCATGGAGGGTAAAAATCGTAGAGGGAGACCAAGAGATGAATACACTAAGTAGATTCAGAAGGATGTAGGCTGCAGCACGTACTGGGAGATGAAGCAGCTATCACAGGATAGAGTAGCATGGAGAGCTGCAGCAAACCAATCTCAGGACTGAAGACCACAACAACAACAACACTGCTGTGAGACCGAGTCAATACCTGTGCATCACCGATAGAGGAAACATTGTGCAGTACACGTTTGGGGAATACACAGACATACTCCTTGTGTATGGCGAAGCTGGAGGTAACGGAAGAGCTGCTAGTCGGCTGTATCATGAACGTTTTCCACACGGTCACACTCCATCGCACAAACTGTTTGCCCAGGTTACGCAGCGGCTACGAGAAACGAGTACCTTCACCGTGAGGAGGCAGAACTGTGGTGCTCCACGGCGACGCCGCACTCCCTAATTTGAAGAAGGTGTACTGCGTCGCATTGAACATAGCCCGTCAACGAGTTCGCGAACAATTGCGCGTGCAATGGCTGTTAGTCACAGTACCCGCCCTGGACGTCGTGCATGAGCAACAATTACATCCGTACCACTTACAGGGTGTTTCAAAAATGACCGGTATATTTGAAACGGCAATAAAAACTAAACGAGCAGCGATAGAAATACACCGTTTGTTGCAATATGCTTGGGACAACAGTACATTTTCAGGCGGACAAACTTTCGAAATTACAGTAGTTACAATTTTCAACAACAGATGGCGCTGCAAGTGATGTGAAAGATATAGAAGACAACGCAGTCTGTGGGTGCGCCATTCTGTACGTCGTCTTTCTGCTGTAAGCGTGTGCTGTTCACAACGTGCAAGTGTGCTGTAGGCAACATGGTTTATTCCTTAGAACAGAGGATTTTTCTGGTGTTGGAATTCCACCGCCTAGAACACAGTGTTGTTGCAACAAGACGAAGTTTTCAACGGAGGTTTAATGTAACCAAAGGACCGAAAAGCGATACAATAAAGGATCTGTTTGAAAAATTTCAACGGACTGGGAACGTGACGGATGAACGTGCTGGACAGGTATGGCGACCGCGTACGGCAACCACATAGGGCAACGCGCAGCTAGTGCAGCAGGTGATCCGACAGCGGCCTCGGGTTTCCGTTCGCCGTGTTGCAGCTGCGGTCCAAATGACGCCAACGTCCACGTATCGTCTCATGCGCCAGAGTTTACACCTCTATCCATACAAAATTCAAACGCGGCAACCCCTCAGCGCCGCTACCGTTGCTGCACGAGAGACATTCGCTAACGATATAGTGCACAGGATTGATGACGCCGATATGCATGTGGGCAGCATTTGGTTTACTGACGAAGCTTATTTTTACCTGGACGGCTTCGTCAATAAACAGAACTGGCGCGTATGGGGAACCGAAAAGCCCCATGTTGCAGTCCCATCGTCCCTGCATCCTCAAAAAGTACTGGTCTGGGCCGCCATTTCTTCCAAAGGAATCATTGGCCCATTTTTCAGATCCGAAACGATTACTGCATCACGCTATCTGGACATTCTTCGTGAATTTGTGGCGGTACAAACTGCCTTACACGACACTGCAAACACCTCGTGGTTTATGCAAGATGGTGCCCGGCCACATCGCACGGCCGACGTCTTTAATTTCCTGAATGAATATTTCGATGATCGTGTGATTGCTTTGGGCTATCCGAAACATACAGGAGGCGGCGTGGATTGGCCTCCCTATTCGCCAGACATGAACCCCTGTGACTTCTTTCTGTGGGGACACTTGAAAGACCAGGTGTACCGCCAGAATCCAGAAACAATTGAACAGCTGAAGCAGTACATCTCATCTGCATGTGAAGCCATTCCGCCAGACACGTTGTCAAAGGTTTCGGGTAATTTCATTCAGAGACTACGCCATATTATTGCTACGCATGGTGGATATGTGGAAAATATCGTACTATAGAGTTTCCCAGACCGCAGCGCCATCTGTTGTTGAAAATTGTAACTACTGTAATTTCGAAAGTTTGTCTGCCTGAAAATGTACTGTTGTCCCAAGCATATTGCAACAAACGGTGTATTTCTATCGCTGCTCGTTTAGTTTTTATTGCCGTTTCAAATATACCGGTCATTTTTGAAACACCCTGTACAAAGGGTACACGCTATGGGTCCAGCAGACTTTCCACAACGCGTTGCCCTCTGCACATGGTCCGTGCACCGTTGCATCGACGCGCCCGTTTCCACGTCGAGTTCTCTTCACAGATGAATGTAGGTTCACAGGGGATTGTGTTCTGAAAGCTCGAAATAGCCATGTCTGGGCGGACGGAAACCTTCATGCCACGCATGTTCAGAAATTTCAAGACAGGTTTAGAATTAACGTGTGGGCAGGTATTCTGGACGGCCATGTGATTGGACCCTACCTCCTTCCATCCAAGCTCACGGGTCCCACGTACTTAGTCTTCCTACGACACGTAATGGACCCGTTCTTGGAAGCTGTGCCATTGAATGTCCGTCAGGAAATGTGGTTTGAGCATGATGGAGCACCACCTCACTTTTCACTGGCTGTCCGGAGACATTTCAACAGACGGTATGGTGAAAGATGGATAGGCCGTGATGGTCCAACCGCGTGGCCGCCACGATCGCCGGATTTAACCCCTATGGACTGCTTCTTGTGGGGTCTTATGAAGAACCTAATTTATGAGACACGAGTTCTGGCCGTTGCACACGACATTGAAGAGACACCAGGTGGAATTGAGAGAGTGTACCAGAACATGCTTCGGAGGTACAATGTGTGTAACAAAGTTGGTGGTCGCCACATCGAGCCGCTGTTGTAATGCATCGGTACGTTGCGGCTGGTGCCGTAGATGCTGTGTACTTGTTGTTGTCGACTAATGTAAACCATAAGGTGTAAGTTGTAATGAAAATGCATAAGTAATAAACCGAACGAGTCAGTGTTCTTTTAAAATGGATTGCAACAATTGTAGTGGGTCACGCCTAAGTACATTCCTCACGTGGGTGTCGATGAGATAATCATTTGTATTGAAATTGTCGTAGAACGGAAACGATACGTTTCCGGACATGGGTTCCTTTTCAAAATGTTATGCACCCACTACCCTCTACATGTCCTAGAAGTTTGTAACGGGGATTTCCGACCACCCTGTATAAATAAAACTGTAACTGTTCGTTTGTTCAGAATCGCGTGTCTCTGAAAGTGCTTCAGCGATCGAAAAGTTCTCGACCGATTTTTATATCTTCTCCTCTGCCCTCTCGCCATCTCCTCGTCCTTTCTTCGCGCCTGCACTTCTCTGTCCATCTCAACTTTCCCCCTATCTCTGAACTTGGGCGTTGTTGATTGTTACTGCAAACTGGGATTCTGTAGCAGTATTCTAATAATAATCAGATAAGCCATCAATACAGTTTTCCTGTCTGCTAACAACGTTTCACTGTTATGTATTTACATATTATATCTACAGAACAGCAACTGCTTCCAGCCAAGCAAATCGAGGGCGAATAAAGTCAAATAAGAGTATTAATCTCCATCGCACCTTAACTTAAAACAGGCATCTCCTGAGATTTGCCATGCCGTCCCGTACTGTGATGCCCCTATGAGTGCCGAACACATCTACCACGAGTTACGTTCGGACGGAATTGGCCTCACCTTCCGCGCCACGTTTTCCCCTCCTCCGGTGAATACATTTTCTCGAGTACGTGAACAGATCTGTGGAAGGTCCCCAGGCAGAGAGCTACGCTCCTAATGCACAGTTAATGACAGGCGTCGTTTGCCGAGCAGACTGGATGGAGGAAGCGAGAGAGGCCGACTGTCTGAGAGACTGTAAACCTGCGAGGTCGCTTTCAGAACTGAGAAGCGAATCTGAGGTCCTTTCGTCGGCCGGGCCCTTCAACAGTCGTTAACAGCCGCCCTGCGGCAAGGGGGAACGCCCTTGCCGAAGACCTCTGTGTAGACGAAATCCGTTTGAAAGCAGGCTACACTTCCGTTTCCTGCACTATTGTCAAGAACGGAAAGGTACGCTACTATAGCTTATATCCGTAAGCGGGATCCTATCTGCTGCTGGAGAAAACGACGAGATTAAAGCAAACATTTAATTCCTGTTATATATCAGACATCGCTACAAAAAATTCGAAACGTATACAACCTATTCTGTCTTTATGCTGACGAGCACGAGCAGTGTTTTGCAAGGGGCATTTAAGGTTTCCTTGAGACTTCAGTTTCTTCCGACGTATGCAATGTTCGAATAACTTACGCAAATGCAGGTGTGTGACGCCGTCCACAACCGCTGATATTTCGACAGGGGCACATGCTGCCATTTTCAAGGCAAAATTGCAGCAAGTAAGCGCTGTACAAGGGAATTTTCAAACCGCGGTTTGCAGAGAAACTCCGGAAAGGTAACACACAATATACTCAAATTAACAATCCTCGTGTGAGGCAGCATTAACTCTCTCTTTGTTTTTTGAGAAAGGAGAGAGCAGGATTGCGTGCAGAATTCAAAGAAAAACCACCGTCTCAATTTATAAGGTTACTTGCTAATTTAATTTCAACTGCTTCCTTAACAACACTATACCAATAGCTGCAAGTGCGTGCCAGAATCTCCGTGTTGCTATATTCCATTGGAAGACCGGTGCCAAGACAATGTTTTGCAACAGCTCGCGTGTGTGACGCTTATGTTCATTATACCGGTCCTGCAAAGTCGTGGTGGTCCGGCATATGACATGCCAAAGCTGCAAGGAATATGGTTGAGCCGGCTGTTGTGGCCAAGCGGTTCTAGGCACTTCAGTCCGGAACCGTGCTGCTGTTACGGTTGCAGGTTCGAAGCCTGCCCCTGGCATGAATGTTTGTGATGTCCTTAGGTTAGTTAGGTTTAAGTAGTTGCAAGTATAGGGGGCTGATGACCTCGGATGTTA
This sequence comes from Schistocerca piceifrons, assembly GCF_021461385.2. NCBI lineage: Eukaryota > Metazoa > Arthropoda > Insecta > Orthoptera > Acrididae > Schistocerca > Schistocerca piceifrons. The sequence goes on from NC_060144.1 coordinate 84,536,347, forward strand.
AGTCCCATAGTGCTTAGAGCCATTTGAACCATTTTGAATATGGTAGAGACCCACGTTACCCCAGCCACGATCATCCTTTAGCGAATCGAAACGGACCCTGATACTAGATGCGGGTCGATAAACACATTTCACATCATATTTGCGCAAAATATGACCAATCCGGTCCGAAATGCTCCCTTCCTAAGGCAAAAAGGACGTAGATTTTGGCGCTAGTGTTCGCAGTGTGTGTGTGTGTGTGTGTGTGTGTGTGTATGTGTGTGTGTGTGTTGTGGATTGGCAAGACAGCCAACCCACTATGAGAGGAAGCCGAAAGGCACGCGTTTTAGCTCACGCAGGCTGGCGTGAGGTCTGGAACAGGTCAAGGAAATGAGACTAGCAAAAAAGGACGTAGCTGTGGAATACTTAACTTTAATCCGTAAATGGTGAACATCGCTCTTGATGGTACATGTTTTACAGCATCAATAGTAACTGGTAATGGCGCTTTGCTAGGTCGTAGCAAATGACGTAGCTGAAGGCTATGCTAACTATCGTCTCGGCAAATGAGAGCGTAATTTGTCAGAGAACCATCGCTAGCAAAGTCGGCTGTACAACTGGGGCGAGTGCTAGGAAGTCTCTCTAGACCTGCCGTGTGGCGGCGCTCGGTCTGCAATCACTGATAGTGGCGACACGCGGGTCCGACGTATACTAACGGACCGCGGCCGATTTAAAGGCTACCACCTAGTAAGTGTGGTGTCTGGCGGTGACACCACAATGTGTATGTGTGTGTGTGTGTGTGTGTGTGTGTGTACGTGTTGGCTTTCCTGAGCTTCTTTGCAAGGCGAGATTTTAAAGTCCCTTGCACAGCACTTACTTGCTGCTGCTATGCCTGGAAATTGACTGGGCATGCTCCTTCAGAAATATCGGCGGTCAGCCGGCTGTATTCTCGTAAGTTATTTGATCAAGGTTTTCTTTATTATCCGAACGTGTTTGGCTTGGTCTTGTCAGGCTCTCCACGGTGGCTGTACAGTAAACAGGAAGCGAGTTCTCAAAAGAATGGAAACACATTTACGCATTTACGTCATTATCCTGTTGCAACGGTTAGCAGCAGCTAGCACGTTGGACGATGTGCAGTTTGCTCTCGCTGCCTCTCATATCAGTCTCTCTGTTGACGTTACAGGCTGTTTGACACCTAATACTGTTCTTAATGCCCGTGTTTATGACTTACGTCATTAATTAGCTGTCGTTTTAGTCTATGATGTTTCCTGTTCAAGAGGCCGACTCCATTCCATTAGCCATCTCCATGCGACAGGTAACTTGTTGCAGTTTATTATTGTGAAACATTCATATGAACCAATGCACCTTAGCTCTTCCTGAGTGTAACACAATGGTAAGCAACTGAACAAGTGAAACCTTAAAAAGTGAAATTATCCTAATTTTCTCTTCTGGTTTTGCTTTAGAGCTATTTTCTTCTGGTTTGTGGACTCTGAAGACAACTTCTCGTCTTTCAAGAGTGTTGGCAACTTCGCGTGTGGGTCTCTCGTCATAATTCATTGGGTGCTATGTACATTGTTCTGAGAGATCTGATGCGTGTTATATTTTTTTTGTTTAGTCTCTTGTACGTGTGTTGTTTAGTTCTTTTTGATATAATACACCGCTTCAGACAGCTATGATCTTTCCCACGGCAAGCTGATTTGTAAAAGCTATTGACATTAGTGGAGAATGTATCTGTTGATTCTACCCCCTGCTCTACATAATCATTTTGTATCAGTTGAATGATAAGTAATGTAAGCACATCGACACGCTTTTAATATTATGGAGTTCTTCTTTTCGGCGGGGCTGTAGAAGATAGTGCATTTTTTTCCTGATAGCGGTTATTTTGAACTTGTATCGCAGTATTTGACACTGGAAAATTTCATATGCCTTGTGTGCGTTGTAGTTGTCAACTTTCTGACAGTGTAAATATTAATATGAGACGTATAGTGACACCTAATATTGGTTTAATTCCGTTCCATGCAGATTACAGAATTATTACTGACTGTCGTAACGGTACACTGCATAAAATCAGTCGTGTCTTTAAAGATATCGTTTACATACTTTGTCCCACTGTTCCTCATGAGTGCAACCTTAAAGGGGGATTTCTAGTCGCTTATGTTAGCTCAACTAAACTCACATTATGCCGATAATATTGCAATATAATGATGAGCGTTTCCTGCTTGTGGAAACAAACATTGAAGGGCAGTGTTTTGGCTGCAGGTTATTAATCTTTTGTGTAATACCATCAACATGGGTGTTGATAATAAACGCTACCTGTTATTGTTGAAAACACATTAGCGTATTGAATTATTGTACACATTCACTTACTGGTAAGTTTGTGTTTCCCCTCCCCCCTTCTCTTCTCTTCTCTCTCTCTCTCTCTCTCTCTCTCTCTCTCTCTCTCTCCCTCCCCCTACAAACACACACACACACACACACACACACACACACACACAAACGGGCGCGCTCACATACACGTAAGCGTACAAATGGACACGAATCTAACACCACCTAGCAAAGAGCGTAGCGCCGGCCGCGGTGGTCTAGCGGTTCTAGGCGCTAAGTCCGGAACCGCGCGACTGCTACGGTTGCAGGTTCGAATCCTGCCTCGGGCTTGGATGTGTGTGATGTCCTTATGTTAGTTAGGTTGAAGTAGTTCTAAGTTCTAGGGGACTGATGACCACAGATGTTAAGTCCCGTAGTGCTCAGAGCCATTTGAACCATTTTTGAAAGAGCGTAGCACCGCTTCTGCTAGTCGGTTTGTAGTCTCTTAACCTTCAGTTTCTTTCCTCTCAAATGAATCTTCTTTCTTGTCTGGTACTTAGCAGAATTTTCTTTGTACCACGCTATCCGTAGGTATATATGGCAGAGCCGTTTACGCTAGAGCACTAGGGAAGAGCGATCTGTAGCCACGTCAACGTTAATGCTTACCAGTACCTCTTCCGCCATTACTACGAGACTTTCTTGAATAAATGCACCTTCAGTAAAATAAGATGAAAACGAACCATCAGAATCAGCAAAACGATGCAAACCCTTCCGTGCGAACCTGGAAATAGAAGCCATCGTGTGGATGCTGGTACGGTACTAGTCGCTTCACCCACCATCTCATCGTGCACTTTACGACGGGACGATGTGCAGTTTGCTCTCGCTGCCTCTCATATCAGTCTCTCTGTTTGCCTCTGAAGGTTCCGCGCTTCCAATAAGCTTCTGCCCTGCCCTATACCAATAGAGTCGGGATGACAGATATCGGCCTTCTGTGGGCAGTACAGGACACAATATTGTGGGAGGACATACACATTAAAATCCGCACAATCTCACTTCATATTTACCTGACAGGAGGCTGTGGATCATTTTCTATAGCTCCTGAAGTTTTCATGATCATTCTTTTGAATGGAGGCAGAATATTACAGACGTTCCAAAGGGTGTAGTAGTCGGACCAATCCTGTTCCCGTATTCATGGCGAGTCACCTAAGCCGTAACACCTCTTTTATTTCGTGAACAGTTCCTGATATCGAAACGAGGTTTCCGCCAAATGATAGTACGTTAAGGGGCATGTACTTTGATATGTAATAAAGAATCTGAACTCTTGTATCGATCGATATACTAAAGCAAGTACGACATTTTTCTTAATAGAATAATATACTGTTTTAACGATGTCCGAAAGCTCTTGAAAATACGATTACAGTGATATAATGCTTATTACGAGAGTCACTCCAAAAGAAGAAATGCACACTGTTTTTTTTTTTTTAAATCCATCTTTTATTCTACATGTTTGAAAGTTTTACAGTGTGTAGATACATCCTTTAGGAACAATATTTTCATTTCTACACATAATTTCTTTCAACTGCCTTACGACATCTTGGAACCAGCGCCTGTATACCTGCACGGTAAAATTCTGGGCCAAGCTGTTGGAGCCACCGTTTGGCAGCGTGTACAAGGGAGTCATCATCTTCAAACCTTGCCAGGTTAGGACTGCAAGGCGGGTGTTTCAGTGTTGTCCATCCGAGTTTTGTGATCGCTTTCATGGTTTTTTTGACTGACATGTGGCAGTGCATTGTCGTGCAACAGCAAAACATTCTACTTTTGCCGATGTGGTCGAACACGACTCAGTCGAGCTTGAAGTTTCTTCAGTGTCGTCACATATGCATCAGAATTTATGGTGGCTCCACTTGGCAAGATGTCCACAAGCAGGAGTCCTTCGGAATCGAAATACCCACAACTTTTCCAGCAGAAGGTGTGGTTTTGAAATTTTTTTTCTTGGGTGAATTTGCATTATGCCACTCCATTGATTGCCCCTTCGTCTCTGGTGAAAAATGATGGAGCCATGTTTCATCACCTGTCACAATTCTTCCAAGAGATTCATCTCCACCATTCTCGTACTCTTCCAAAAGTTCGCTGCTTACCGTTTTTCTTGTTTCTTTGTGAGCCACTGTCAACATCCTGGGAATCCACCTGGTACAAACCTTTTTTAACGCCAACACTTTCAGTATTCTGCATCCCAACGTTGCGTGACAATTCGTTCACTGCGATGCGTCTGTCAGCAGTCACCAATTCGTTAACTCTCTGCACATTGTCTGGAGTGTGTGCAGTACGAGGCCTGCCGCTGCGAGGACAATCATCACTATTGCTGTGCCGTTTTCATCAAGTAATCTGCTTGATCACCGACTAACTGTACTGCGATCGATAGCAGCATTTCCATACACCTTTTTCAACCTCTTGTGGATGTTTCTCACTGTCTCGTTTTCACAGCACAGGAATTCTATGACAGCACGTTGCTTCTGACGAACGTCAAGTATAGCAGCCACCTTGAAGACATGCTGTGACGGCGCCACTCACGGGAACAGGTTAAACTAAGTTTGAAAACAAGTGGGAAGGATGTATCTACACACTGTAAAACTTTCACACATGCAGAATGAAAACTGTGTTATTACAAAAATAGTGTGCATTTCTTTTGGAGTGACCCCACGTAATTTTGAGCTTGAAATTCTTCGCATAATAATCCGATAAATATTCTTAAGTTGAAAAGCCCGTCGGCCGAAATCGCCAATTGTGTTCTATTCACGCTCATGTCATTGTATTCAAGCCTTTCGACTGTCTACTCCTCGGCATAGCCGAACTAGCAGGAATCGTGTTATCTACCGCCAGATCATTTCTGCTTCAGCATATCTTGCGTGCAGACATGTACACCAATGGGGAGAAGTCAGACATGCTACTTTTATACGGCTAATGTCCAATAGATGCTGTCGAAATAGTAGTGGAAAGCTGTCTTACGAAACTCTAGTTGTTTCCACAACCTGGAAAAGTACGCACGTTTGAAATAGTGTATGCCGTAGTTTCATACATAGCTGACACTGTATCAACGTCGTATAGGAAATGAGCTTTTATGTTAGTAGCGCAGGCCTGTCTTGCTAAGACGTGACATGAGAGCACCGCGTGGTGGTGGGAACACCGCCGTAACCGACCCTGGCTGCACTGTTCTAAAATTTTAGTGCATTTCTCGGAATCTTTTGCGAAAGATTTCAACGTAAACACTAACAAGCTAGAGCTACTGAATACAGTTATCAAAATTATTCGGTTCCTTTTAAAAAATACTTGTTTAAGTATCTTGGCTGATACCAGAGTTCATAGCATTACCCACACATAATATTACGTGCCCCGCAGCATACAATCAACTGCTGAAAACCTCGTTTCGATATGTGGAACTGTGGAGAAAATAAAAGGATTATCACGTCTTTCGTGACTCACCCTGTATATTACCATCTACATTACGCTGATAAAACAGAAACCGTGATTTCTGCTGACGATTTGCTAACTAGATTTCCAGCTACCTTGACACTGTGGGTTTGTTAACGTGACTGAAAGTTCGTTATCCGAGTGAATTTGTCATGTGTAATACGGAAAAATGCGATCATCACGACACTGGTATTTAGTTGCACATGGTGAGACTGTAATGTTCCTGTGATAACTTCCATGAGCCTGTAGTGTCCGAAAACTAGTTAATGATGCGATAAATTGTATTAAATTTAAAAAATCTGTGTAAGTGCGAGTAGGGCTCCCACATCGTGGGTTCCGCACAAACTTAACTATTTATATAGACAGTCGTGGGTTCCGCACAAAATCATTTACACTCCTGGAAATGGAAAAAAGAACACATTGACACCGGTGTGTCAGACCCACCATACTTGCTCCGGACACTGCGAGAGGGCTGTACAAGCAATGATCACACGCACGGCACAGCGGACACACCAGGAACCGCGGTGTTGGCCGTCGAATGGCGCTAGCTGCGCAGCATTTGTGCACCGCCGCCGTCAGTGTCAGCCAGTTTGCCGTGGCATACGGAGCTCCATCGCAGTCTTTAACACTGGTAGCATGCCGCGACAGCGTGGACGTGAACCGTATGTGCAGTTGACGGACTTTGAGCGAGGGCGTATAGTGGGCATGCGGGAGGCCGGGTGGACGTACCGCCGAATTGCTCAACACGTGGGGCGTGAGGTCTCCACAGTACTTTGATGTTGTCGCCAGTGGTCGGCGGAAGGTGCACGTGCCCGTCGACCTGGGACTGGACCGCAGCGACGCACGGATGCACGCCAAGACCGTAGGATCCTACGCAGTGCCGTAGGGGACCGCACCGCCACTTCCCAGCAAATTAGGGACACTGTTGCTTCTGGGGTATCGGCGAGGACCATTCGCAACCGTCTCCATGAAGCTGGGCTACGGTCCCGCACACCGTTAGGCCGTCTTCCGCTCACGCCCCAACATCGTGCAGCCCGCCTCCAGTGGTGTCGCGACAGGCGTGAATGGAGGGACGAATGGAGACGTGTCGTCTTCAGCGATGAGAGTCGCTTCTGCCTTGGTGCCAATGATGGTCGTATGCGTGTTTGGCGCCGTGCAGGTGAGCGCCACAATCAGGACTGCATACGACCGAGGCACACAGGGCCAACACCCGGCATCATGGTGTGGGGAGTGATCTCCTACACTGGCCGTACACCACTGGTGATCGTCGAGGGGACACTGAATAGTGCACGGTACATCCAAACCGTCATCGAACCCATCGTTCTACCATTCCTAGACCGGCAAGGGAACTTGCTGTTCCAACAGGACAATGCACGTCCGCATGTATCCCGTGCCACCCAACGTGCTCTAGAAGGTGTAAGTCAACTACCCTGGCCAGCAAGATCTCCGGATCTGTCCCCCATTGAGCATGTTTGGGACTGGATGAAGCGTCGTCTCACGCGGTCTGCACGTCCAGCACGAACGCTGGTCCAACTGAGGCGCCAGGTGGAAATGGCATGGCAAGCTGTTCCACAGGACTACATCCAGCATCTCTACGATCGTCTCCATGGGAGAATAGCAGCCTGCATTGCTGCGAAAGGTGGATATACACTGTACTAGTGCCGACATTGTGCATGCTCTGTTGCCTGTGTCTATGTGCCTGTGGTTCTGTCAGTGTGATCATGTGATGTATCTGACCCCAGGAATGTGTCAATAAAGTTTCCCCTTCCTGGGACAATGAATTCACGGTGTTCTTATTTCAATTTCCAGGAGTGTATATAGACAGTTCATCCATCAATGGAATCGAGAGTTTCGACGATTTTTGACTGTTATCGATATACATACTGGCAAGATACCAGTCACAGGGAGTTAAAGAATTTTTAGAATGACAAAAAAAAATCCGTATAAAACAATTACAAATCAATTTTTCCTTTACTTTTACTCTGAAACATTACTTCTTGCCAAATTTGATGATTCTAGGTCAACGGGAAGTACTCTATGGGTTTTAATGAGTGACTTTGCTAGTATCAAAATATGTGACATAAATACCGGCATCTTGCGATTTCATTGACTTAAAACCTCATATTTACTACGCCGCCTAACAACTATATATATACACTCCTGGAAATTGAAATAAGAACACCGTG